>NC_143059.1:25269015-25420530 GCF_052426305.1 Pelodiscus sinensis | reverse complement strand
AAAATAATTAGGCGTTTGGAATGGGTGCCATATGAACAGATTAAAAAGACTGGGACTTATAACCTTAGAAAAGAGAAGACCAAGGGAGAGGTGATAGAATTCTATAAAATCATGACAAGTATAGAGAAAGTGAATAATGAAACGCTATTTACTTGTTCCCATAACATAAGAACTAGGGGTCATCAAATGAAATAGATAGCAGGTTTAAAACAAACAAAAGGAAGTATTTCTTCATGCAGCACACTGTCAACCTGTGAAACTCCTTGCCAAAGGATGTTGTGAAGGCCAGGATTTTAACAAGGTTCAGAAAAGAACTAGATACATTCATGGAGATTAGGTCCATCAATACTTATTAACCAGGATGGGTAGGAATGGTGTCCCTATCCTCTGTCAGAGGCTGGAAATGGATGACAGAAGAGGGATCACATGAGGATTATCTGTTCTATTCACTCCCTCTGGGACATCTGGCATTGGTCACTTTTGGAAGACAGGTTACAGAGATAGATGGACCTTTAGTCTGACCCAGTATGACCATTCTTACGATCTTAAGATCTTTTTCCTCAACAGTCATATGTCTTTGTCTTTTTAATCTTTGATGGGCAAGAACTGTGACTTCTACTTGTTTTGCAAATATATACCGTATTGTGGCTGCTACCACAACAGTAAGTAATCATAAGAATTATAGCTTCTTTTGAGATCTACACATTATACCATACTACATTAGAACCTCAGAGTTAAAAAGGCCTTGGGAATGGAAGATGATCATAGCTCTCCATAAAACGTTGTGTTTCTTCCAAAAGCTTACAACTAAATATTGGATTAATACAGCTTTGAAACTTTACTATATGGAAGAAAAATACAGATTTTAAGCATCTTAATTTAAATGAAACAATTACAGAAAAAGTTTACCTTGTCAATTTTAAAAAATCCCTTTTTTCCCCAGTAATTTTGTTTAATATGGCACTGCACTTTGGTGTTTTATTCTCTGCTGCTGCCTGACTGACATTTCTAGTTCCAAATGAGGTGTGTGGTTCATCAGTGAGCTCATAACTCTGGTGTTCAGAACTGTGACATTCTACTGTATCTCATTTGTCTACAAGAGAGAGAAACACGGAAAAACAAAATGCTGTGCTCTCTCTGTCATTTGGAGCAGTTAGATGAGCCAACTCAAACAGTTTTGTGGGGTAAGCTTTTAAGTATCCTCCTGATATAGAAATACAGTTCTGAAAAATCCCACCTTTAGATAAAATATCTAGGAAATTTTGAATGGCATTAGATATCCATGCAACTTGGATTTCCGTGTATACAAATTCTGTGGGCGAACTTACAAGAGTTGCTCCATTTTGTGAGCTATTACAAGTCCCAGCTGTCTTCTCCAGGATTAAAACAGGACGTGTATCTCTGACCTTGCATAGCTGATGTGACAGGTGTGTAGATGCAACACTGCCAGAATTTTGATACTATTGGCCTCCAGGAGTACTCCTACAGATGTCTGCTGTGACCACTCTGGCCAGCACTTCCAGCTCTACTGCTCTCCTAATGAGCACAAAAAGCCCCAGGAACTATAAAACAGCCTCTGCCATGTGGCCAGCCTTGTGAGCTCATTGTGAGAGAGTAGCACACCTCTGGACATGAGTTCCTCCAGCAATTGGTCGGACAGTGAATACTTCTGCTCTCACGGCCTCCGTTTCCCAGGGGTGCAGAAGAGCACCAGCCTGGATGGTCCAGGAGCTCCTAGACCTCTTCCAGGTTGGGGGAGATGAAGCCATCTACATGAGCTCCAAACCAGCAAGCAGAATGAGGAGATCTATGGCAGGATCACTACCTGCCTCACTAAGAAAGGGTATTCTAGGGATCCCCTGCAGAGCAGGGTGAAAATCAAGGAGCACAGGTAGTCCTATCACAAGGCCAAGGAGGAGAGTGGATGGTCTGAAGCAGCACCTCATACCTGCTGCTTCTATAACCAGCTGCATGCCATTCTGGAGAAGAGGAATCTGATCAGCTCCCTCAGAGTGGTTGTGGAGTCAGAACAAGACACATCTGACATCAATCTGCAGAAGAGCAGGGTGGCAGAGGGGCATGAGAAGGAGGAGGTAACTAGCCAACCAACCATGCCAGAGAACCAGAAGCTGGTCATGACCTTCTAGCCATCCCCCCGCCCGGGGCATCTTCCAGACCATTGATGAACCTGGGGAGGACACTTGTGGGTAGTTCACAAACTTTGTCTAACTACAAGTGGGTTCAGGCAACAAGGGGTGAGCTGCAGCATTATCTCTGCCTACACAATGCGAGTGGGTGAGGTGGGGTTCACGTGTCTTCAGATGGAGTGGACATTTTGTTTGCACAGCTGCATGAAGCACTCAGATAGGAACTCTTTAATGCTTCTCACATTTTGGGGGATGCCAATCTTATTCCGTCCTCTGTGGTAGGGCACCTTACCATGCCAAGCTACACAGTAAGTGGTCTGCCATAACTAACCACAAAAGCATTGAAGCATAAGGCCCAGGTTTATGGCCACAATCAGCATCCATTCCCAAACACTCCAGGTCATTCAGAGAAGACTGATATCTCTCATGGCAACCTGGCAGGAAGGAGATAGGGAAATTAGCATTTTCCCTGGGAGGCCATGTGTGCCAGACACAGTCTCTCCCTCTCCCTTCCCAACAGGGCTGGGAAAGAAGGACTCTTCCTGCAACACCATGTGGCCCCTTCCTCTACCTGCATCTGAGCAGACTGCATCCCAGTGCTTCCATTAGAACTCCGTGAACTGATGTAAAAATCGCCTGCTTTAAAACACACAGCTGGCCTTGCATGGAACACATTGCCATTGTCTTTACAGAGCCCTTTGGTGTAGGCTAACAGATTAGGGTGAGGCTTAACACAACGTATGTCCCACGATGTCTGCCCTTGCCACTGGGATTGCACTGGGATTGCAGCCAGCTTGATGCATACTCCCCCTCTTCCAGCATCTGCCCACCTGGCTCAGATCTGCAGGTGAAAGTAGACAAGGTAGGACACGCTCCAGAAGCAGATGGACTGCATGCACTCCCTTGTGGAGGAGATGCGGACAGAGCACCTGGACCACATTGCAGAACGCCAGGAGAGAAGAGTCACCAGACAGCAGCAGGCAAGGCAGAAGGAGACTATGTTTGCCTCCATGGTCACTGTTATGGAGTGCCTGGCTTCATGCCTGTAGAGGGTCTATTCCTAGAAGCCCATATGCCCCAGTGACAACCCCAGTCCCTCCTCCTCCAGCTCCTTTGCTTTTCCTTCAGGGTCCCCAGGACATAGGGGGACTTCACAGCAACCACACCCTCCAGGACCTCAGGAGACAATCCCTCTTCTGCCCCTGAGCTCCCCTCCCTCTTTTGGTTTCCCACTTCTGCTTTCCCCTAGAGAAATCTCCTGTTCTTTGAACAAACATCTTGTTATTGCTTGAACTGCAGGGGTGGATTAAAGATAAACACAGAGAATTCAGAGGTATCCCATGGAGAGCCATGTGGAAGAGTCTAAAAACTGGCATTGCAGAATAAGCTATCCATCAAGGCCTCTCTGATTTGTGCTGCCTCGCACTGTGCTCTCCTTATTGTGCTGCTGTCAGACTATTCAAACTCTCTGACTAGGTGCTCTGCTTTAGTCCCCTCTCTGCCAGACAAGTTTTCCTCTTGCTCTCACAGAGATTATGGTGTGTACACCACACTGCCTACAGGAATGGTGCATTCAGTGAGGTCTAGCCTAGTCATGAGATTCCTAAAATTACCCTTTAATCATCCAAATGTACATTCCACCACCACTCTGCACTTGCTCAGCCTGTTGTTGAACTCCTCCTTGCTAGGAGGCAGACTGTCTATATAGGGCTTCATGAGCTATGGGAGCAAGGGGTAGGCTGGGTTGCCAAGTTTTCCACCTCTCCAACTCTTATTTTCTTATCTGGGAAAAAAGTGCCACTTTCAGAAGAGGCAGGAGTTATATGAGAATCATGCATCTTTCACAACCATCCCAGGTTGATGTCGGTGAAATGGGCCTTGTGATCCACCAGCATCTGCAGCAGCATGCAGAAGTATCCCTTGCGGTTGATGTACTCTGAGGCAAGATGATCAGGGCCAAGATGGGGGTGTGCATTTCATGTATTTCACCACAGTAGTTAGGGAACCCCATCGTGGCAAAGCGATCCACTATGGTGTCCATGTTTCCTAGAGTAAAATCCTCCATAGCAGAATGCTGTTGATCGCCTTGGCTGCTCTTATAAGAGCAACCCCCACAGTCGATTTGCCCACGCTGAACTAATTCTCCACTAAACTGTAGCTGGTGTTGCAAGCTTCCATAGGGTAACTGCCATGAACTTTTCCATGGTCAGAGCATGTCTCGTTTGGGTATTCTGGCATCTCACATCAAGGGCAAGCTATTGGCAAACTTCCAAGAATGTGGCTTTGTACTATTGGAATGTCTGCATCCATTGCTGAGTGTCCCATCTCTGCATCACAATGTGGTCCTCCTAATCTGAACTTTTCTCATGGTGTCCGAAACTACATTGCGCTGTGTCTAGAGGATTGACTGGTAGCTGCGCAAGCATCAACACCGGGGCTTGCATGAACAGTGCCTCCATGCCACGCTAAGCTCTGTCCTTATCCTGAAACAGTGACGTGTACACTCTCCAAATACTGTGCCATTAGGTGCACCAGCAACACATCACCAGCACGATGGTTTGCTGCAAGTCATGTTCAAGTTGCTTTGGAGTCTTCATGGGTGACCAGAGCACAAGCAAGATGCAAGCACATCACCTCCCATTTAGGGACTAGACAAGTGCATTATGGGATGCTGGCAACACAAGCCCCGCTGGCAACACAAGCCCCACAATGGGTACCATGATCATAACCCAGAATAAAAAGCTGCTCATGATGCATCGCTCTCTGGTGGACTCCCTCATGGGGGTGCGCTACTTCGGAATACATTCAATTCTTCCCTGCAGTGAAGACAACAACCTTCAACTTCACAAAATCGGGTGGTAAGAAGTCAACCATATAAGATTTGACCTTATCTCATAGCATAGACATGCCCTAAGAGTGCTAAAGAGAAAATCAAATGTTAATTTGTTAAAATCAAGCTTTATCAGATTATTTCAGTACAGTTATTCATATGTTCTATTCATTTGGAGTCTGAAGATCAGTTTTTATTCCTTCCAACTAATTGACCATACAATAGTGCTGATGTCCATTTTATGGTATTAGAGTAAGGCACTTATTTGTTTTAATGTGGTATATTTTATTATTGCTGTATTTGGATGTAATGGGAAACTGAACACAAACAAAGAATACAAATTATTAAGCAGTCAAAACACATCTCTCCAAATGTTAGTGAGCCCTTAAACCATATATGTACAATTTTCAAATGCCAGGTAATCACTTAATCCCCTCCTCTATGCTATCTTAACACTTGTCATCTTACATAGCCTCTTTGTTTCTGAAGAATAATATGACTAAAGAACACTAGGTACAACAAAATATATTACTCTTGGCTTGTGTACTAAAGATTTATACACAAGCAGCACACGTGAGATGTTTTGTGCTTTAAACCCGGAATCTAAATAAATCAGACACTTTGAAAAGAGAAACAAGTCAGTCAGCCTACTGGGTGTGTTATAGTAATAGGGTCTTAACATTAGACTGCAATCCCCTCAGGCATTTGTTGCATGCTAATTTTTGAGACAGAACCTACACAATGCTTTTACGCCTTCTCTTAGGAGATAATTAGGTTACATCCTTAAAAGTAAATATGTGACTAACTTTATTTGTAAAAGTAAATTATAAGCTTGGCATTCTACTCTCCAAGAAATAACTATATCTTAGAGGTTGTTGCCAGCAATAGTAAGTGTCAGGTCCGACACTGGATTTGCGAAGTACAAAGACATGCTACACAGATATCTGTCAAACAAAAGCAGTTTATTTTCTAACAGCTATCAGCTGTGCCCCGTAACTAAAAGAAAAACATAATAAGAAAAGTGGCTTTCTTACATCCCTTCTGCAAGTCGGGAACCCCGTTTCAGCTGTGGACAAAGTGGGAGACTTATCTTTTGAGGCGCCGGTACCAAAGCCCACTGGTGAGGTTCAAATTACTGTGCTCTGGTGCAGCTTTAAATACAGTGTCTCTACCTCATTTGGCAGTTTGGATATTTCCAGGGGGTTACTCATTGCTTGTTACAGTATGGCTCAGCTGTACTGCTTGTCCTTTGACTTTGTTTACATGATCAGTACATTTGGGTAAACAGGATGGTTATGTTCCCGCCTTTATCTACAATTCATTCTTGCTACAATGGCATATGTTCTAGAGGCTTGCTTCTGGCTCATCAGTAGTAGGTGTAGCTAGACAGGAACCCCCCCTTGTAACATCCATTTTTGCTTGCCTGGAGCATGCAGGCCACACAGAGCACAAAGCCCAGGCTGTGTGACCGTGAATGGCTGTAAACAGAGATACGCCAATTGCTGACCAAGAGGCTGCCAAGGAGTGCCCTTGACTCAAACCCATATTGATACGAACACACATCCATCCGCGGGGGGAGGAATCTCTCACCCAGTAAAAAAAATGTCTACTATTCACAATTTAGTTCTCTCTCTTGCAAGTGTAAGTTAACTTGAAACTTGCTTGTAAGAACTGGCGCCACAAAACGGACCAGTACAATTCAGCATCTTAGATAAGAAAGAAGATACGGGCCCCCAGAAGTATATAGATTGGTCCAGCAGCGCATTTTCTCTGAGTGTCAATCTACCATCTATCTGCTGGTCGGGTTAGGTGTTTGATCTCCCGAGGTTCCAGAGAGGACGCCCACCTCGTATTCGTCTTTCCTAGGAATTGAGAGACCTGCCCTGGCCTGACACGCTGGAGTCGAGAGGCACAGAAAGGGGTAAAAATTGTACCTGGATGTGGTCCTTTGCTTAAGTATATATATACATACTGTTAGAGCTCTTTAAAGATTAAGCTGTCACTTAGTACCATTATTTCTATTTTCTATCTTTACCTTTTTCCTGTGATCATTTTTAAGACATATATATATATATATATATATATGCGCTAGCATTTAAGAAATAGAGCAATAGCCATTGTAACCATATGCTTTTATAAGTCTCTTAATAAACCTGTAACTGTTTAAGCTTTAACCTGACTCCTCCAGTTGCTGTAACTCAGCGGTGTCCAAACTTTTTTCAAAGAGGGCCAGATTTGAAGAAGTGAATATGCGTGAGGGCCGTCCCCACACTCTCAGCCCCAAGGCGGAGGGCCCGCAGGGTCGGAGGCGGGCGGAGAGCGCAGGGCACGCCGGCCTCACGGCGGCCCGGGGGCAGGGTGAACCCGCAGCTGAGCGGGGGAGCGGGGCTGCGGACGTGCCCTACAGGGCAGGCTCTAGGACCGTGGAGGCCATGGGCGGCGGCGGCGGCGGCGCAGCCGGAAGCGGCGCACTGGGCGCGCCAGTTCAAAAGAGCGCCGGGGAGCCAGAAGAGGGGGAGGAAGCGGGGGCCGTATTAAATCGGAACACGTGCCACAATTGGCCCGCGGGCCGGACTTTGGACATGCCTGCTGTAACAGAACCAAGCACAATTTAAAAGAACTTCAGCTGGTCATAAAAGGACAGACATAGGGAGAGCTTGGGCGTTTGGATCTGTGTCACTCCCAGGTGACAAGATCCGTTGGGGCACCTTTTCAGCCTTTCCTAGGCTGCCCGCTGCGAAGGAACCCCTGTGTTCTAGCAGCTAAAATCTAAGGTGTAATAAGCTCTTCCTATATAACGAGGCATCTGTTGGCCTGCTGGCCACCCTCTGCGATGGGACCCCAGTCCTAGCAGTAAAGACACAGACGTTAAACCTTTTCTCAGAAACACACACACACACACACTGCCCTGACCGTCGGCTGACAGTAGGGAAGGAGGGGGGGGGGGAATGCAGGACTCACCACCTCTATACTTCACACGTACAGAGTTCTTCTGGAATTAACCCTTACAGAGGGTACATCTACACTGCACCATTATTTTGAGATAACTAGCATTATTACAAAATAACAATGTGAGAGTCTACACAGTTATTCCATTATTTCGAAATTATTTTGAAATAATGGTCAACTTATTCCAAAATCTGTAAAACTCATTGTAGGGGTAAACTGAGGCAGTCCATGGTATCCTGCTGAGATAATGATGTCTCAGCATCCCCTGAGTCCATCTGCTGCCTATATAACCTAATGTATGTTTTAGTTAAGTTAGTGCTCTCCAGGTTAACCCCTGGTTGGTACTCCACCAGCGCTGGTATTCAATACATCCTCAGCTTGTTTTTACCGAATATATCCAGAATTATTCTCTACACTCATTCTATGAGGAATAATGCCTATTCCAAAATATCTATTTTGAAATATGGCAGGTGTAGATGCTCCGCTGCTGCTATTTCAAAATAGGCCCTCACCAGGGCCATTCTAAGTTATTCCTTCCCAGTGCCTCCTGGGACTCTAAATTGAGAAAATAGGGAAGCCTGCCTCCGACTAACTTTGAGGCTTCCCTGCAGTATAGATGTGCTAGAGGCGTTCCCCAACTTACGAACAGGTTACGTTCCGAATAGCTGGTCGTAACTCAATTTGTTCATAAGTCAGAAATACCCCATACAAAGCACTCAAAGCATAACCAAGCACCAAAAAACACAGCAATCAACACTACTGCAGCAACAGCAAACTTTATTTAACGAACATGAACAAGAAATACAAAACACAATGCAGTAATTTAAATACAGTAATGTCAATTGAATTAATTGGATGAGGAATCGGAGGAGTAAAAAACTACAGTAAGAAAATCATCAACAGATTCTATTTCAGCAGTTCCTTTGCTTGTAGAAGGCATTGGTTCACTATGGGAGGCAGCACTGCTGGGGCTTTCTTTAAAAAAATATCCATTTTGGACTGGACAATTTGTTTTTTCTTCTCGTTATAAATTTCCTTATAGCAAGCCAGGGCGTCCTGAATTAAACGATCCACCTTTGAGAATCTCGCAACATTAGGGTCCATTTTTTCAAACATTTGCATTCCTTCATTTATTTTGCTGAAAGCTGCAGCCATTTCTTTCATCACAAAGTTTTTGGGGGCTTCTTCTTCTTGGGCTGTTTGTCTCTCT
Source organism: Pelodiscus sinensis (assembly GCF_052426305.1). Classification (NCBI taxonomy): domain Eukaryota; kingdom Metazoa; phylum Chordata; order Testudines; family Trionychidae; genus Pelodiscus; species Pelodiscus sinensis. The sequence continues at coordinate 25,411,394 of NC_143059.1, read as the reverse complement.
TCCTCTGCTACCCTCTCCGCCTCAAGCTGCATTAAATCGTCATTGCTCAGCTCCTCCCCAACATCCTCAACCAATTGGTGTATGTCTTCATTATCCATTTCCAGATCCACTTCTTTCGCCAGCTGTACAATGTTATTAGAAATGTGTTCCAGCTGCTTTTCTTTTTCAAACTCTTTGAAACAGTTCACAAATCTTTTTAGGATTTTCTTCCATATGCCATTCATACGTTGTGGAGTGACTTCTTCCCACCCTGCAGTAATGTTCCTTATGCAATGCAGAATGTTGTAGTCCTTCCAAAATTCACATAATGTTTTGCCGTTTTTGCATTCTGTGGCAGCTACTGCCTTTGCAAATGTGTTGCAAAGATAATATGCTTTGAAAGCAGCTATGGCCCTCTGGTCCATGGGTTGGAGAATAGAAGTGGTGTTGGGAGGCAGAAACACCACTTTCACGTTGGAATGTAAGTCATTTAGGTATTGAGGGTGACCTGGAGCATTATCTAATGTAAGCAGGGTCAAGGTAAGCTCTACCCTGACATCTGGTGGTGAACTGTGGCGAGTGGTGCAAAGAGCCTTCAGGGGCTGATCTCATTTACATAGATACACCCAAATTGCATAGACCCCACCCCATCTAGTATGTGCTCACAGCAGGCCAAATGGTCACTTTGACCACTGTGGGATCCCCAGTCTCTCTGTTATTGAGGCAGGGGGGGATAAACGTGTTATTACCCTGATTACACTGCTTTACAGCCAAAATGCTTCTGAAATAAATGTAGTCAAACTTTACTAATTCTGGGTCACTGAGAATGAAAATGATGCTTAAAATTGTTGCTTGGCTCTAGTTTTCAAGATATGCTATTGGGTCAGTATATACGACCCTTGACTTGGGAATGGCGGAGAATAAGTGAGTTATAAAGGGAAGGGATCTCAATTTAAACCAGAAATTACTAAAATACATCTTTGACTGGATCGATCAATAAATCTATGACTGGGTTTGGACAGTACTTGCTTTTTAGGCAAAACAATGAATTATGCAATCTGAAACTGGTTTTGCATCATGTTGTTCTTAGAAGTCATGGATGATGCAATCATAAAGAAGCTTACATCACTCTGCTGAACAAATTGCCCTATATCAGCTCTAGAAATCATACAGTGTCATGCTCTCTTATTTGTCAATGTTTGATTTTTGCAAAGGGACACATTTCTGTTTAGCCAAAGTGAGCAGAGATGCCTCGTACTAGTGTGAACAGTGCAGATAACTTCTGCTATGTTTGTGGTGAAGTGACTTTTGCATCACAAAAGCGCAGTATAACCACTATGGTTAAGAAAGCCTATCACCTTTATTTTAGCTGCAAAATTGGAGATCAGGACAAGAGGTGGACCCCACATATATGCTGCAATACTTGTGCAACAAATCTTCACCAGTAGTTGAGCAGGAAAAGGAAATCTATGCCTTTTTCAGTGCCAATGATTTGGAGAGAGCCAACAGCTCATACCAGCAATTGTTACTTCTGCCTGGTGCCTCCAGTTGGGAAAGGTGTGTCAAAGAAGAAAAAGTGGACTGTGCATTATCCAAACATTCCATCAGCTATACGCCCAGGACCCCACGGAGAAGGACTGCTGGTTCCTGATGCACCAGAATCATTCTCACTTGAATCAGATGAGGAAGAGGAAGAGGATGAAACTTCTGATCCTGAACCATCAATGTCACAGGACCCACATTTTCTCCCATCCTCCTCCTCTGAACCACACCTCATAACACCAGGTGAGCTGAATGACCTTGTCAGGGATTTGGAACTACCCAAGAGTAAAGCAGAGCTGTTGGGCTCCAGACTACAGCAGTGGAATCTCCTGGCAGATGATGTTAGGGTTTCCATGTTCCGTGACCGTCAAAAGGATCTTGTCCCATTCTTCTTCATGGAAGGTGATCTTGTAGCCTGCAACAACATCGATGGTGTGATGGCAGCCCTCAACATCGTTCACGATCCAGATGAGTGGAGGCTGTTCATTGATTCATCGAAGATGAGTCTTAAAGCTGTTTTGCTGCATAATGGCAATGTTTTGCAATCAATTCCAGTTGGTCATGCAGTCCATATGAAGGAAACCTACTACAACATGAAACAACTTTTGAGGTGCATAAACTATGACCAACATCAGTGGCAGCTTTGTGGCAATTTGAAGGTTGTTGCTCTCTTGCTTGGTCTGCAGACTGGATACACCAAGTACTGATGTTTTCTCTGCGAATGGGATAGTTGTGCAAGAGATTCCCACTACATCAGGATAGATTGGCCACTCCGACAGTCATTGGAGCCTGGGAGGAAAAGTGTTCAGCATCCACCACTTGTTGAATCAAGGAAGATTTTGTTACCACCTTTACATATCAAGCTGGGTCTGATGAAGAACTTTGTCAAGGCCATGGACAAAACACAAGCAGCTTTCAAGTGCCTGATTGGAAAATTGCCAAGGTTAAGTGAAGCTAAGATAAAGGAAGAAGTCTTTGTTGGTCCTCAGATTTGTGAACTTCTTTGAGATGATGCATTTGACCATGCAGTGTGTGGCAAGGAAAAGACGGCACGGAAAGCCTTCCAGTTAGTGGCAATAAATTTTCTCGGAAACAGCAAGGCAGACAACTACAGGTTGTTGGTGGAAAACCTCCTCAAGGCATACAAAAGCCTTAGTTGCAACATGTCACTAAAGATATATTTTTTGCACTCTCATCTAGATTTTTTCCACCAAACTACGGAGCAGTGAGCAACGAGCACGGCGAGCGATTTCACCAGGACATTGCAACAATGGAGAAATGCTATCAGGGCAAATGGAGCCATTCAATGCTTGCAGACTATTGCTGGACAGTGACAAGAGATGCTCCATTTAATGAATACAAGAGAGAAGCAAAGAAGCACCGAGTAGACACTGAATTGGACTAAACTATGTACATAATAGTTTTTTGCCTTTTGTTTCATAATATATTTTATTTATATAACCCTTTTGCTGATTTTTAAAATGTTATATAAACAGGACAAGTGAAATATCATGTAAAGCAACCATAAACACATGAAAAGACCTAGGTTTACAATGTATGATTAAAACTCTACTATCTACACAATATTCATAGACGTAAAATGTAAAAACTTAAATATCTTGGAAACAGTAGCCAATCAGTTGTGTTAATTGTCATATTTGAATTCAGCACAACAAAATACATAATAAATAGCACATTTTATCTCTGAAGCAGACGACTTCTAAAAAATTGTAGACCAGTGTTATGTGAATCAAGGACAATGGAATGGTGGAACTGTTTATGACAGAGGGATTCACCATAAACTAAGTAGCACTCGCTAGACAAGGGGCATGGGTTCCAAACCCAGTCAAATTGAGAGAGACTGGGGACAGGTCTTTGTACCTGGTGTTGGGGCCTTGTCTGAGGGCCTAAACACCACCAGTTGCACCCCCTCCTCTCTCCACTGTGGAATATCAGAACTAATTTGGATTCCATTAGGAGTCTAGTTGTGAACTGCAGAGTTGACTTCACGGTGGGCCAGTGGTTCACTCGCACTGAGGCTCCTCTATTATGAGCTGAACTTGCTGAAGAGCTGAAATCACTGTTGCTGTGGGGAGCCTGGCACTATGCTGCTGAGCTATTAACAGAGCAGCTTGCAGGGACAACCAGCAAGTGCAGGCGGACAGCAGAGCGGCTGACGGGGGTGACCTGCGGCCAGTAGGAGCGGCAGCAGACAGCCAGTGGAGCAGCTGCAGGAGCAACCAGCTGGCGGCCAGGGGCGTGGACCGAGACGGCTGGTGGAGCCAGACCGTTCATGGGACAGCTGAGGTGACAGGTGGAGTGTGGCAGAGTGACTAGCATTGCCGACAGCGGCAGAACCCTATAGAGAGGCGGAACCATCAGCGGACCATGTAAGTTGTATCAATCCCCGCCCCTCCAGGTTGGGATGGTAAAACCCTGCCAGGTGAACTTTTGAACCCTGGGGCGGCACTGACCCAGGGCAGAGACTTTTGGGGCGTTGGACTTTGGGACTTTGGGTGATTCGTGGCTGAGGCATGGGTCTTTGCTCATATTTGGTCTATGAATCCGAGTTGTGGTGTTTTCCCAAGTTAATGCTGATGTTGGTTACCACATGTTATTAAAGGTTTGCTGCTATACTGAGGTTCTGTGCTTGCGACAGGGGAAAAATTGCCTCTTTGAGGCACCCAGAGGTGTATGTAAGATTTCCCAGGTCACTGGGTGGGGGGCTGAAGCCGGTGTTATATTACCTTGTTGGGAGGAGAGCCCTAGATACTGAACCCAGCCCTTGCTGCTATTAACTCGGCCTGGCAGAGGGGTTACATAATATAAAAAAAATTTGGAAAGGAATTCTTTTCTCCAGAAAATATGACTTGACTTCAGGGATGAAACAGTTCATGAACCAATCTTCAAAAAATGCAAGCGTCATCCAGGCTTTCTTATTAGCACGATAATGAACTGGTAAAGTAGCCTTGCTGATATTCTTGAAGGCTCTAGGATTTTCAGAGAGATAAATCATGAGGGATTTCAATTTATACCCAGAAACATTGCCTCCTAACAAAACTGTTAGACGATCTTTGAAAGCCTTATAACCAGGCCTAGTTTTTGCTTCTTTATGTATGTAAGTACATTTGGGCATTTTCTTCCAAAAGAGACCTGTCTCATCAACATTAAAGATCTGTTCTGGAAAATAATTTCCTTCTTTTATCAGCTTATCCAATGCTTCTATGAAAGGTTCTGCTGCTTTCGAATCCCCACTTAATTTCACATTATGAAGGTTTGCACGCATCTTGAACGGTTGAACCAACCGTGACTGGCAGTGAAAGTTTGGCCATAGTCATACTCCTCCTTTTTCTTTAAGTCTTCAAAAAGACTACGAGCCTTAGCTTGTATAGTCATGAGACTTAATGGCGTGCGTTTTTCAATTTGGTCTTCCATCCAAAGCACTAAGGGTATGTCTACACTACCACCCTAGTTCGAACTAGGGTGGTTAATGTAGGCAACCGGAGTTGCAAATGAAGCCCGGGATTTGAATTTCCTGGGCTTCATTTGCATATTGCCGGGCGCCACCATTTTTAAATGTCCGCTAGTTCGGACTCCGTGCCCGCGGCTACACGCGGCACGAACTAGGTAGTTCGGATTAGGCTTGCTATTCCGAACTACCGGTACACCTCGTTCCACAAGGAGTAACGGTAGTTCAGAATAGGAAGCCTAATCCGAACTACCTAGTTCGTGCCGCATGTAGCCACGGGCACGGAGTCCGAACTAGCGGACATTTAAAAATGGCGGCGCCCGGCAATATGCAAATGAAGCCGGGGAAATTCAAATCCCGGGCTTCATTTGCAACTCCAGTTGCCTACATTAACCACCCTACTTCGAACTAGGGTGGTAGTGTAGACATACCCTAAGAGTTTTTCCATTTCCAGGATGGGACCTGCTCTTTGCTTTGTTAGAATTTATTTCATAGGAGCAGACCCTTTAACTGCTTCACAAATGCGATCGCTGTTCTTCATAATGGTGCTGATAGTGGATTTTGATAGCCCTAGCTTACGCAACATGAAAGACACTGTTTGACCCCCTTCATATTGCCTCACTATTGCTATTTTCTGTTCCAAATCAACAATTTTTCTTTCTTTTCTCACCACCCTTATCACTAGCCTTTTTCTTTTACTTGACATGATGGCCACAAGCCAACACTGAAAACACTGTGAGGGAATGAAATGTAAACACGCTGCCTGACGGCAGACATGCAAACACAACGTGCTGCCGCAAGGTTGGTTGTAAGTGCAGATGGTCGTAAGTTGGGTAACGGCTGTATTTCGAAAAAACTACTCCAGAATGGCTTATTTTGAAATAGCTTTTCAGTGTAGATAGACATTTCCAGGTTTGCTTAAAACAATATTTTATTTGTTATACCACCAACTATCGCTAAATCGGAAAGATTCTGGAATCAGAGTTTAAGGCGTAATCGTGCTGATGATACAGTATGTGAAAGAAAATATAGCTCATTCTTCTGTCTTTATATTGCACCCATAATAGCAGCAAATTCTTATTTTGTCAGTAAATTCAGACATACCCAGAAGACATATGGGAAACAGATAAATAGTTATAACAACAAGACACAGAGTTGTACATTGTCTTTGCTTTAAACAGTGGCTGGTACCTGTGCCAACAACAGCTACAGCAATCTGGGAGTCTTCAATCTTGCAACATTTACTGTATTTCCACAGTGGCAGTAACATCTCTAACCAACTGTTTGAAACTGAGAAAACCTGGAAGAAATTGCCATAACAGAGATTTAGTCACCAAAGAGGAGCTTCTTGAGAGAGAATGTTAAAAGGTTGCAGGAGAGAGGAGGAAGAAAAAGAAAAAAAAGAATATAAAAGGATATTCAAAATGTTTAGAATATGAAGTTCTGCTGTAGAATTGATTGTGCTGTAGGAACATAGGCAATAGATTATGGGGATAAGAATGGGTGCTATCAGGGAAAGGCTGAGGACTTCTGTTTTATGGAAGAGGAGAAAAGTAGTAAAAACATTCATCAAAAGGCATGGGTAAACATGTAACCACTATCATGTACAGAAGCTGTTCTGATTTTTATTATTTAAAAAAAAATCATATTAATTGTGTTAATATCACCAGTCTTCTGTGTTTACTCTTCCCAAATTATGTGCTGGGTTGGTCTACACTTCCTTAGTTGTGTCCTTTCAGTCTACTGTTGGCAAACCTGAGGAAGACTAACCTCTAGTCTATACATAGGGCTCATCTAGATTACTGGGACTGGTCAAAAGAAGATATGCAAATTCTGCAGAGCTTTCGAAAGAGAAAATAATTAAGATCTGGCTTTGTCGGTGAACCTCCCCCCCCCTTGTCAAAAAAACCGCATAAACCTTTTTTGAGGAAAAGCAGCTTTTCGACGAAGGGGGTGGTTTGCTGAAAAAGCCGCACTTTATTTACTTTCTCTTTCGAAATATTCGCTTTCAAAAGTGTGATCAGAAGTGTGATCCCATGGAATTTGCATATCCTCTTTCGACTGTTCCATGTAGTCTAGATATGCCCTAAGGCTATGTCTAGACTGCAAGCCTCTTTCGAAAGAGGCTTTTTCGAAAGTACAGGCAGTCCCTGACTTACGTGGATCCGACTTACGTCGGATCCCTAGATACGAACGGGGTGAGGCAACTCCCGCACATGCGCAGCAGCATTCCCGGGGCTTGCTCACCTGAGTCCTAGGATCCTCCTCGGGCCGGCTCCGACTGGGGTCCCGCAGAGCTGCCGGGCAGAGGAAAAAAACCACTTCCTCAGATCAGAGTAATACAGCTACATTTCTATCACAATCAGGCATGTGTGCAACAGCTGTCCAAAAGGGCCACCATCCACACTGCAGTAATTTGAAGGAAGCACACTCCCCCTTCGACTTTCCTTGCTCCTCATAGAAGGGCGTCAGAGAGCCCTCTCAGTTAAAATTCGAACCCCAGAAGATCGACTGCAGCTGTTTCAATCTCATCTGTATTGTACACATGGCCTAAGATAATAGGACTGGAAGACGGAAGCTAGATTTCCTATTTCTGACTCAGTTACAGAATTTCCATGCAATGTTGCAAGTCCCTTACTATCTCTGACACACAGTTCCTCCATCTGCAAAATGGGGATCATACTTACTTCACAGGAGTTCATCGAGACTTAGTGAGGTCTTTCGGTTGAAACATTACAAACAGAAAAGAGTGTTCTCTTCACCGGACTTGGATGTTTTCTGATAATGTGTTTTAAGCAGTGGTCACAATGGGCAATGTAGTAATTTGGAGAGCATTTGTACTGTGTTGGCTCTTACTCCTTTCCTCAGGTTTTATCCTGTCGTAACACACTATATGGCTCTGTGATTGAGCTTAAAATTGCTTCTTGCTACTCCCATTGCTTTTATTTGCACCAACAACTGAGGATTTGTCTACTCAAATGCTTAGTTCATAGAAAGCTAAGGCTTGAACCTAGGCTGCAGTAGCCTACCACGTGGACCCTGCTGAAATGCCTTAACTGTTGGTCACACTCTGATCTAGTCCACAAGGACAGTGAGGCTAAATACTCATCCCAGCTTGTTGTAGACTAGGCATTGGAGTAAACAAGACCTTCTCTTTCTCCTAAGTTACATCACTGCTAGAAAAATGGGAGTGCACTTTGCAAGGGACACATTTCCCTTTTGACAGTGGTGTGTACCTTTTTGGACTTGTATTCCACTTTTACATTTCAGTCCTCCAACCAAGATTGTTTATGCCATTTATACCTTTGCAGGATATCTCAGTGTGTTAATTTATATCCTCTGCCACTTATGCTTTATGATTTTATATCAGTGGCATATTTACCTTATTTCCCTTTTCTTAGAGAAACTGATGCTTATTATTACAGTTGCATCCAGGGGCTCCACAAGCCTGAGGACTGGATGGTATAGCAACATAGGATAAAAAGACAATCCCTGCCCAAGAGGTTTTATTATAGGAAACAAAACACTAAAATTAAGCAATAGAAAATTCAGTTTCTTTTAGCACAAACTTCTGAACTGTTCAAAAAGCAAAGAATTTAATAAGGGATGTTAATGAGATAGAAAATTTTGAGGGAAATCTGCTAGTTCATGGAGTACACAGCTCTGTTAGTGTTGTAGGAATTAACAAGACAAATGTCTCTGATCAACAGCAGATGATGCAAAAATTGCTGTTGATAACTGACGTCACCCAGCAAAATTTCTTAATCTCATCATCATAACAGAATATTTCAAACCAATAACTTATTTATAGGCTCAGAAATTCAAAAATAAAATATGCCGGAATGTACATCAGCTTTTCTTGAAAGTTAAAGAAGTGCCTAAACAACGGGTCAAGGTTTGGAGTTGCATGCTATTAATATTTTTCCCTTGATTTGAAACATCCATGATGCGGATAAATTGGAAAAAAGTATAGAGAAAAGCAACAAAAATTATTCAAGGTCTAGAAAACCTGACCTATGAGAGAAGACTGAAAGAACTGGTTTAGTTTAGTTTATAAAAGAGAAGAACTCTGTCATGATGTTCCCCCTTCAGTCAAGTACCTAAAAGGCCATTACAAGGAAGAATGAGAAAAATATTTTCCTTAACCTCTGATGATAGAATTATTGCAACAAAGGAGTTTTAGTCTGGAAATTAAGGCTATGTCTACACGGTGGAGACATTTTGGGATACCAGAAATATCCCAAAATAGCTATTCCGCATCTATTGAAGTGGCCAGTTATTTTGAAATAGATTTTGAAATAATGGGGGACTTATTCTGACATTCCAGTAACCCTCATTCCATAAGAAGTAAGGGAAATGTCGGAACAGCAGTTCATTTCAAAATTTGGCGTTATGTAGATAGCGCCAAATTATGAAATAATTTCTGTAAAATACCTTATGTTGACATAGGAGAAGAGGGAAGATCCTTTTATGGACTGAGAACTGGTTAAAAGATAGGAAACAAAGGGTAGGAATAAATGGTAAAGATTCAGAATGGAGAGGGGTAACTAGTGGCGTTCCCCAAGGGTCAGTCCTAGGACCAATCCTATTCAATATATTCATAAATGATCTGGAAAAGGGGTCAACAGTGAGGTGGCAAAGTTTGCAGACGATATTAAACTGCTCAAGGTAGTTAAAACCAAAGCAGACTGAAGAACTTCAAAAAAAGATCTCACCAAACTAAGTGATTGGGCAACAAAATGGCAAATGAAATTTAATGTGGATAAATGTAAAGTAATGCACATTGGGAAAAATAACCCTAACTATACATATAATATGATGGGGGCTAATTTAGCTACAACTAATCAGGAAAGAGATCTTGGAGTCATCATGGATAGTTTTCTGAAGATGTCTACGCAGTGTGCAGTAGCAGTCAAAAAAGCAAACAGGATGTTCGGAATCATTAAAAAAGGGATAAAAAATAAGATGGAGAATATCTTATTGCCTTTATATAAATCCATGGTATGCCCACATCTTGAATACTGCGTACAGATGTGGTCTCATCTCAAAAAAGATATACTGGCATTAGAAAAGGTTCAGAGAAGGGCAACTAAAATGGCTAGGGGTTTGGAACGGGTCCCATATGAGGAGAGATTAAAGAGACTAGGACTTTTCAGTTTTGAAAAGAGGAGACTAAGGGGGATATTATAGAGGTATATAAAATCATGAGTGGTATGGAGAAAGTGAATAAGGAAAAGTTATTTACTTGTTCCCATAATATAAGAACTAGGGGACACCAAATGAAACTAATGGGCAGCAGGTTTAAAACAAATAAAAGGAAGTTCTTCTTCACACAGCGCATAGTCAATCTGTGGAACTCCTTGCCTGAGGAGGTTGTGAAGGCCAGGACTATAACAGGGTTTAAAAGAGAACTAGATACATTCATGGAAGTTAAGTCATTGGCCTATTAGCCAATATGGGTAAGGAATGGTGTCCCTAGCCTCTGTTTGTCAGAGGGTGGAGATGGATAACAGGAGAGAGATCGCTTGATCAGTACCTGCTCGACTCACTCCCTCTGGGGCACCTGGCATTGGCCACTGTCAGCAGACAGGCTACTGGGCTGGATGGACTTTTGATCTGACTCAGTATGGCAATTCTTATGTTCTTATTTTGAAACACACTCATAATAAGATACGCAACTTGAGTTGTACAAATTGTGTAGCTTATTTTGTGCTATGGGTGCTGTATAGAAGTCAAAGACAACACTCAGGCTGTTTCTACACTACAGAGAAAAGTCAAAAAATACATGCAAATTGAAAACTGCAATTTACGTATCATTTTCCACTTTTTTCCAAGAGTCTTTTCTAAAATTTGGCCCATCTACACAGGGCCAAATTTGGGGAAAAAACCCTCTTTTGGAACATTCCTTATAAAATGAGGTTTACAGAGATAACGGAAAAAACCACATCTGCTTTTCTGACTTTTTTTCGGAAAAGCAGATGCTTTCCTCGGACACAGCAGAGCTTTTCTGAGATACCTCCTGTACCCCGGAAAAGCTCTACAATCTAGATGTAGCCTCAGTCTAGTGGCACTTTGAAGTATGTATTCAAGTTCTTCCTTCATAAGCATAGATGTAAGACATGCATATGAGCTTTCTGAAAGGGGCCTGATACAGTCTAAAACTGTAAACTCTTCACTATGCACAGCTGAGTAACTAGATAGGTAAAATACCACAGACACACAAATTAATGTTAGAGCTTCATTCGCTTGTCTGAATATGAATACAGAATGACTTATTCAGACCCATTGAATAAACTTTTATAAGATACTATAGCTCAACAGGCATCTCATTATCATTCCTGTTTCTGTGAAGTTTACCTCTGCAGCGAAACACAAGCTTGGTGCTTTGTACAAACGTTCATCCGTACTTGTTTTATATTTGTGCCTTTCTTGATAACACTCTTCTCTTCTATCTGCTGTGGCTTATGACCATATATTCCTATGGGTAATACAGCTTTTTCCAGGTTATCCATATGGGTTTCTTGAAGTTCAGATAAACAATATCTATTATTCATTTTAAACCACCATGGTGTGATAGTCATTGTTGTTTTTCAGGAAAAGTAGTAATACACTCTATACTGGGATGTTGACATTTCAATAACAAAAATATTTGAATGATGGAATTTAACTAGTATTTAGTGAAAGCTTAAGAACCAGTTTGAATGGCTACATTCAAAATGGGGACTTTATAATGACTTGGCATTTCATCTGAAATTATGCATAATATGATACATCACTGCAAAACAGTGCATTACATATTTTTTAAAAATGACTAGAAGTTGATTTCTCTATTTAATTGTACTTTGAGCATTTTTTCCGAAGAGCATATCACTAAAATACTGTCAAAATCTTGCACACAAACAGTGGAAGTTATTCCACTCGTAAAGTACATGCGCTTCTGCAAGATACTGGAACAAGGCACAATTATTTGCAGGAAATTTAAATATATTGTCCTAGAACCTAGATACTGTCATATTGGTATCATGAACTGGTTACTGTTGGGATGCTCCAAGTGAGTGGTAAAATGCAAGTGCATTAGAAAAAAAGCTAATCTCCGGTTATTATGTCTGCCAATTATTGTGGTCCATGAAAATTGTATGCTAGTGTGGAGTAACACCACAGCAGGAATCTGATACATACTGCACCGCATCTAGTTTTACTATTGCTAGATCTCTTTGCAACCTTCATATCTGACTGCATTCAGAAAGGCAGAAATGACTAATTGGTCTCCTGGCTTGCCAGGATTTGGTCAGAAATCCATAAATAAGATTTCTGGGATATTCTGACTTTACATATATGTTACTCCTTTTCTTCCCTTTGCATGGAACTCTGGAAAGCATTTGACTCACTTAATATTGCAGAGCTTATCTTCTCCTAAGTGAATATGAATGCATTTCATTACTCTTAATGGGAGTTATACTAGGAGAGAAGGTTCAGGGGAACCCATTTAGCTTGACTGAGATGGAAAAATGAATTGACTATATTCATATGTTATGGCCATACCTTAATGCATGCACATCTTTCCCCTCATTTAGCAGGTAGGCCTCTCATTTAATTCAAGAGTGCATTATGTGCACAAATCAAGCACTCTTGAATAAACGGGAAGCCTATCTTTGAAGATTAGTTTTCTGTGGTAGTGGGACAAATTCCCCATCACAAACTTGTGCGCATGTATGGACTTCACTGGAGTTGCACAGCTTTAAATCAACCAAGGATCTAACACACCACATTTTTAATTTGATGTAAAAGGAAATAACTTAAAAAAACTTCTTTTCAGGTAAAAAAGGGATGTGATTTGTTGTATATATACAGAAAAGTTTATTTTACACCTAAGGAATGGACCAATAGTTTATCCCTAAGAATCAGGAAGACAAGTTACTTGTCAATATAGAAGTGCTTTATTTTGACATTTGATCATTTCATGGTAGTAAAATCAATTCTAAAACGCTACTGATTAGATTCAGAAGTATTATAGTTCTGCTCATCAGGAAGGGTAATTCAGTCTCAATATTTCCCCACCCCCTCCAATCTACTAGTTACTATAAAAGGGCCAGGGTTTAATACTTTACAGATATCTACAGAGACCTCCAGTTGAAACAGATGAGAGATAGTGAAAGCGCAAGCCCCTTGGTAACCTTCAATTAATCTCTGTCAAACGACAGGCATCCTATATAGCTTTAACTGCTTTAACTGCTTTAAAACTGCTATAACTGCTTTAAAATGAAAGCGAGCAACATTCTATCCCTCCACTTTTTCTAATAACTGAAATATTAAGGATTTTGCTGTACTACACAGCCTACTTTTTATTTTCTATTTGCAATGCTTTAAAAAGCTTCATTTTTAAAAGTTTAGAATTTTGGATTGACTATAGGGTATCAATGAATTAAAACTCAGTGAATATGTATCCACATTAAATCCAATCAGCTATATAAACACATATGGGCAAGTATAATCTAGTCATTGGATTGTAACTGTTGCATAAAAAAGCCTTTGCCTGAGCTCACTAAATTTATATATATGGATTTTCTAAAGCTACACCAAACTGTAAGGTCTAAGGTTTTAAACTGCAACTTATTATGATCGTTGTCAATCTGTACAATCTGTGTAACTCTCAAACTTTCTGTAAACTGCAACTTTGTAATCTTTGTAACATGCAGCCACCTTGCTTGTAACTTTCCCTAAGCTGCATTCTCCCCTGACTGAATGAAGAGAGAGTGTGAGTGTGTTTGAAGAAGGCTTGAAACAAAGAAAGCTTGGAACAATGGCAATGAGTCATCACATTATGGGCATGCTCCCTGCTGGATAAAGGGAAGTCTGGGCATGCTCCTTGATGACAAGGTGAATGAGTCACAGGAGCCATTCAGACACTATATAAAGAGAAGGAGCACATGTGAGATGCTCTCCTTTTTCCTTCCACTGATCCTGAAAAGCTCCCCTCCAGTGTCTTTGCTCCTGACCAGCTTACCCAGCCATGATGAGCAGACAGACCCTCCAGGATCCACATACAACTCCTTCTGCAACTCATATGTCCGTGTAAGTGTGTGATTGCCTGAGGGCAGGAATGAATGGGTGTGAACGAGTGAATGAATGGAGGGGGGTGTGCTTGCTTGCGTGTGAGTGAGAGAGAGAGTTCTATCTTCTTTAGCTTAAACTTTTGGGCTGTCTACACTGCATCCCTTTTCTGGAAAAGGGATGCAGATGAGACAAGTTGGAATTGCAAATGAAGCGGGGGATTTAAATATCCCCCTCTTCATTTGTATAAACATGGCTGCCGCTTTTTTCCAGCTTGGGGCTTTGCCGGAAAAAAGTGCCAGTCTAGACGGGGATCTTTTGGAAAATAAAGCCTTTTCCGAAAGGTCCCTTATTCCTCTTAAAATCAGGAATAAGGGCCCTTTTGGAAAAGGCTTTATTTTCCGAAAGATCCCCGTCTAGACTGGCGCTTTTTTCCGGCAAAGCCCCGAGCCGGAAAAAAGCGGCAGCCATGTTTATACAAATGAAGAGGGGGATATTTAAATCCCCCGCTTCATTTGCAATTCCGACTTGTCTCATCTGCATCCCTTTTCTGGAAAAGGGGTGCAGTGTAGACACAGCCTTGGTGTCTGCTTTCTCCTCTTTAGTCTTACCTAGTGGAAATAAACCCATACTAGTGTAACCCTGGGTGGTCTCCAGTAACCATTTCCCCCTCGCCTCCAATGTCTAGAAATGCCAATAGCACTTACCACCTGTGACAGGGCACCTGGTGAACCTCACTTTCTGGCCAGTTCAGATGGTTTCACAATCATACAGACATTGGACTGTTTATCTTTCACTATGGGTTGTATTTATTCCCTCTACCTTGGTGTGTTTTGATTCCCCTCTTATATAGTAGTACTGTGCAACAACAAGCTTATGCTCGCCCATGGTTCCTTTCAAGATCTTTCAGAGCTGCCCCTCACTCCCTGTTCCCTCTCAAATTACCTTGCTAGCCCAGGAACTATCACCAAAGTGTTCACAATCCCCTAACATACTTGCCCTCTGCTATGCCTACAGTCTTCTTTGGGTGGCTCTCATGTCATTAATCAGGATGTTGCTGGCTGCACCTTATTACATCATCCCTAGGCCTTATTTCTGGTGAGTAAGGCAGGTTTTTCACATGAAAGAAATTAAGCAACATGTCAATGCAGTAGCAACCATAAAATACACAAAAATGTCTTCATTTGAGAGATTTAAACACGTTTCCAGTTGATTAAAGGGCAGATTCTGCTGTTCTTACTAACACTGAATGAAATTCTGGCCTCTCTACAGCCTCAGGGGGGTATCTGAGTTAGTCTGTACAGGATAAATTTTAAAAGACAACAAATGGTCTGATAGCACTTTATAGATTAACACCACATGTAGAAGCGACGAGGAGTCCTGTGGCACCTTATAGACTAACTGCACCTTATAGACTAACTATAAGGTGCCACAGAACTCCTCGTCACTTTTGCAGATTCAGACTAACACGGCTACCCCTCTGATACTTGACCACATGTAGATGGTATCATGAGCTTCTGTGGGCACAGCCCACTTCTTCAGATGACCCGAGTTTTGAGTTTAAGATGTACAGACCCAAAATAAATAGGGGAGAAGGGGGAAATGAGGAAAAAAAAAGGGTGGGAACCAAGGAGCAGAGGGTATGAAAATATCAAAGGGAAAAAACAAGTACCCAAAACTTGCAGTTTATAAACACCTAAAGATTGGACAGTTAAAAGAAGAAGAAAAGGCTCAAAGGATAGCAATAGCAAGAATCTACACCAAGAAAGAGCTATTTGCACCTTCATTGAATGTTAGCTTGATAATGTCCCAGTCATTCCTCATCTTGATTGAGGCCATTAGTATGAGAATTGAACTTGTGGATGAATAGTAATTCCAACACCTCTCTGTGTATGTGACTTGTAGAATTGGTTTGTGACAAGACAGCCACATGGAGATCTTTTAACGAGCAATTAGGTAGATTGAAGTGTTCTCCAACAGGCTTCTGGATGTTCCCTTTACGTATATGTGATTTGTGTCCATTGATTCTTTCCCATAGGGACTATCCAGTTTAGGCAATATATATAGCAGTGGGTCATTGCTGGCATTTGCAGGCACCTTTTTCTGAAATTTGGTGCCATGTAGATATGCCAAATTTCAGAAAAGCCTTTTTGCAAGTAAATCGGGAAAGAGATATGCAATTTGCATACTGCAAATTGCATTTCTTTTACCAATTTAATTTTGCAGTGTAGACCTAGCCAGAGTGTGAAGACTGTTCTTTTGATATCTCTACCCCAGAAAACAAGAAAAATCTCTAGTCCATGTACTACCCTTCACATAGGGCTGAGCCTAGACTCAACCTAACCCTAAAACACTTTCATTTTTATCTTAAATATTTCAGAGAGGAATTTTCAGAACTCAGGCATTTGTATGTTAAGAATAAGCTCATCTTGTTGCAGCATTCCCTAGAGCAGGCCTTCCAATAACATGAAAGAGTCTTTAGAAAAAAAGTGTCCAAGCCTTATAATATATAGTTAGACAATTATTCCAGTAATTTATGTACATTGAGATATGCAGTGTATTCATTTACTTGGTACAGCATTTGGTAAAAACATCTGATTATAGAAGTGGGTTTTTTTTTTTGAAAAACAACTGTTTTTCTGGAAAAAACAAAAACAAAACAAAAAACCCACATCTTCATTTACATCCACACTACAATCATGTTCTTCTGAAAAGAAATGGAAAGAACTGAGGGTTTATGCTGACATTGATAAACCTCTTTCTACAAGGAAGAAGCCTTTTTCCAAAAGAGCTCTTTTGGAAAAAGGCATGTGTGGATGGGGAAGAGGGAGTTATTTTGAAAGGAGATGAAAGAGGAAAAAGCACAGGTGCCCTGGTGGCCACTCCGTACACAGTAATCACAGCTCAAGTGTGACACAGCATCTATTCAGTGTGGACGCTATCTTTCGAAAAAGTAAATTGCTTTTTCGATGCACTTTGACAGTGTGACTCTCTCTTTCGGAAGAATTTTTTTCAGAAGATTTCTTCCATAAAAAAGCTTCTTCTGAAAGAAGCCTGCAGTCTAGACGTAGCCAGAGGATCCACATGATTATTCTATCTAGGTTCACATTTATGGTGTTATTTTTCTGTTTATTTCAAAGGTGTATTCTGAATTATACTTATTGCCTTATTGGTGTATTTATAATTACAGCTTCAACAAAATCTCTGAACTTTTTTTAATTAGCTTTTACCATCAAATTATTTTGCACAGAATTTAAACTTAATTTTCATTCCTACAACACCACGGTATTTCTTGTGGTAGAGCATTTAAAGATATTCCAGTACCGTCTGCACATTTTCTTCAGAGTTTTGGCTTGAAATACCATATATTCAGTCTCTATTTAAATGATTTACTGGCAGAATCAACAAATTCACTGTCTCAATCTGGTGCTGCAATCTAATAATTCTTTTATATAGAAATGTAATGTCTTTTACCTCAAATCCAATGCTATAGTTGAAATACTCTCAAGAAGATTTATGCACATATTACACATCAATACATTCCAGGTGTCCTTTCCAGGTTAATGCCTTCTGAAACCACATTTCCTTGTAACTATTCAAATTTTTGAACTCATTAGTTGGTTCAATAGAAGCCAATACATGAATTAATATTACCCTGCATGTTTCTTGTGTAAACACTATTGCATTGATTTATTTGAGAAATTTTGGATTCCTGATTTAACTTACTGCAATAGTTCATACAGCACCTCTGGTATTGAACCATTTATCAATGAGCTATGTTTGGACAGTTCTTACTATTTATTTCAACGTGATTCAAGTGTCAATTTCCTAGCATGCCAAAGTATTATGCCCTCCCACATTGTCAAGTAAAAATTTCCATAGATGTATAATATTATTGTTGTATTTTTAACAGAGCGCATATATTCTTCTGTTCAGACAAACATCAAAGTGTATAACTTTCTGCAGTTAGTGCAATCACTGGCATGAAAAAAAAGTTTGGTTTTTTTGGGGGGGGGGGCAGAAGAATAGGCAAAAATAAGCATACTTCCAGCATGTTTACAGAAAAGTAAGACACAATATCACCTGAGATAGCATGTGAAAACAAAAAGGCAATTTTTGCAGATGGAAAACCATCATTGTACTGGGCCAAGTTGTGTTTTCTGGTGCTCTCTGTCAAACCTAGAAATACTGGTGGAAATCAGAGTTTTTGAAAAAGAAGCCAGTAGTTTGAGTTTTAACTGAGCAGTCAGTCACACCAAATTGATTAAGGAGCATATCTGCTTTCAGTTTTATATACACACACACACACACACACACACACACACACACACACACACACACACACACACACACACACACACACACACACACACACACACTTTATTTCCAATTGAAGCAGAATTGTGACTGAACTGCCCCCTAAATCCGCCACCTGCTGACAGTGGATCAAAACTATTGAGCATATAGATGGATAGAAGTATGGAGAGAATTCATACAGAAGTGGGATGCAGGTGCACTTAAGCTGGGGAACTGTGGACTTTGACGCTATAGCTATAGACTTACAACAAGATTTTTACCATAAGTATTAAAGACAAACAAACAAAAAGAAATCCTGCAGGAGAAACACTGATATAGTCTTATTTAAATTCCTTTGATAGGACTGGTATAGAAACTCATGTCTGATCCCCAATGTATCTCACTGGGAGTTAATATACAGTTGTCATATCTGCCAACCAAAATTAAGCTGTGGTTAGTAGAGGTATCAGGGTGCAGTACCTGAAGCTCCTTAACACCTGAGCAACAGTCATCTTCTTTAGTCACCAAATCATGTTAACAAAAATAATTTCCCTCGGATATCAAAACTGACTTGAGAACTCCAGTTTGAATTAATGC
This sequence comes from Pelodiscus sinensis, assembly GCF_052426305.1. NCBI lineage: Eukaryota > Metazoa > Chordata > Testudines > Trionychidae > Pelodiscus > Pelodiscus sinensis. The sequence goes on along the minus strand of NC_143059.1, from coordinate 25,392,460 downwards.
AGGCAGTGACTAGGGAAGAATTTTTAATGCTGATTTGTGAATGGAAAATAATCTCCCACTGTCTCTTAAATTAGGGTGCTACAAATACAGGTTATTTTCAGTTCGCTGGCAATTAAAGAAAACAACGTAGGGCCAAATAAAACATATAGGTTGTCCCAGATAAATGTTTCCTTAAAAATGAAATTGCTTGTATGTTTCCAAATTTTAGTAAATAAAATTGAAGGAAATTTCTAAAACAAAAAGTTGCCTCAAATTGACAAACTAAAGCGTTTTGACCTTTTGTGGGGTCTTTTGGCAGGAACAATTTAGACCAGTCTACATTCTTTAGGGGTGCAAGATTACTACATCGGAGCCATGAGTCCCAAACTCCATTTTACCTTATCATTTTAAATGTAAAAATGGGTTTTTAATTTAAGGGGGATCATGCTCAGGGGTTTGCATTGCAAAAGGAGTCACCAGTACAAATGTTTGAGAACCAGCGCCATGGGCAAAGTGTGTTCTACTGCCCTATAGTTCTTAGTTAGAAAGTCTTCCCTGAGAATGAATCTCAACCTGCTATGTTTTAGTTTGAAACCCGTGTCTTATGTCCCACCCCCTCTGGCAAAAGAAATGTGGAAGCAAGACTAAGGGGGAGGGGATTTGGGTGGCCATTTCAGGGTTTGTCAGTAGCAGAGCAAGATTCTGGTTCACTCTGACTCCTGCTAACGCAAGAGCTAGAAGAGACGCTGCGTTCACCTCTCTGCCTTGCTCTCCAAGATAAGAGTGGAAAATGCTGACCTCAGTGAGAACCTTGGAGATAGACAGTGTCCGATGGGAATTGAGTGGGCAGGGAAGTAATTGTTTAATGTTATATGTAATGGAAAGGTATATATATTGGCTTTTAATTGTTTTGTATTTGAAGATCCGCTTATGCTGTCTTCCCTTGCAATATTGCTCAAATAAACTGCCTCTGGCAACTTGTTGCTTAAAACAACGCAGAGTGAAGGCTCGTTATCTTCCACAGAGAGCTTCTCTCAATGGCAGCCTTTTCAAATACAGGTTGGACCTCCTGGGTTGGGGACTCTCACAATCTCACTGGTCCCAAATGAGGGATTTTGCCAGATCAGGTGGGGTCATATTTGGACCCCTGCCACCAGCCCAGCTGGCTCCTCAACTCATGCTGGCCCTGCTGCTTTGCTGACCTGCTGGGCAGCCATCATGGCTATGGCTCCACCAGGCAGCCCAGTGCTGGGGCGCTGGGCAGCGCTGCACTTTGGGGATTCTTGAGCAGCTGTGTGTCACATGCCAGGGCTTCCGTGCTGTGCATTGGGGGGTCCCAGCAGTGCTGGGCAGCCATATGTGAGGTGGGTCTCCCATCCCCAGTGGGCAGCCCCGCCATCAGCTCCCTGTGGGTAGCCCACCCACTGTCCTGCCAATGCCACAGAGATCCTTACTGCTGGTTCTCCACCCAGGCTCTCTGGTTCTGCTACAGCCACGCCGGACCATGGATGTCGCCACAAAGAATCCTGGTTAAGAGAGTTTCAACCTGTATATGGTTTCCAGACTAAACAAATTCAGGTTCCTTCATGTTCATTCCTCGTGGAATGAGGAGTAACAGTTAATCCAAACTAAGGACTTAGTTCGGATTAACTTTAAACTGCCACGTGTAGCCGCGGGCAGTTCGTTAGAACTAAGGGGGATTTAAAAATGGCGGCCGGACGGGAACATGTAAATAAAATCCAGGATATTTAAATCCCAGGCTTTATTTGCAACTCTGGTTGCCTGATTTGCCTACCTAGCTCGAATTAACGAGCTAGTGTAGACATACCCTGAGTGAGGCTGTATATTCACCATTAGGTGGCACAAAGAGAGTCATCCCCCCTTCCCTCCCAACCGCCAAAAACAGTTGGATCTCAGTTGCTTAGGGATTTAAAAGATGACAAAACTATGCAAAATATTTAAGTATTCAGTAAGGAACAACCCTACTTTGACATAAACATGATGACAGACTAGATGTCATGGTTATTTAGTAAACTAAGACGTTCACCAAATCATGGTAGGAAATAAATTATTGACATGGACTGAACAGGATCATTAGTTTAGAGAAATCATTATCTAGATTTATTAGGCACTTACTAATATTTCCCTTTATGATTTCAGATTGCTCAATCAGTAATTTGTCAAATCTGTTTTACCCTATATGCATACTTTACAAACAAGCCTGAATGGAGAAAACCAGGACCCTCAGTGCAGATCCACAGAGGGCTTGTGGTTCTGTTTACAGGATCAGGGCCCAAGAGACTAACCAGCTGAATAAAGGACAAAATTACATGGAATACCAGCAAGTAAGTGGCTTATCTTCCCAACTTCAGACCATAATGAAGTCAATTGTACAGTTCACAGTGTGAAATAGGAATTCTTAAACATCTTATTGTTTCATGAGTGTTATATATGTATAACAATGGTTTGATTCCGGTCAATGAAATCTTCAACTAAAGATCCAGGAAAAAATTTATGAAGCACATTAACTTTGTAGTTTCCAAGTTTTGTGAACAATAGTCTTCATTCAAATGGAAATTGAAACCATTGCCTGATAAACGCTGTGTTGAAAAAGTCCTTGTTTTAAAATATGGTATAAAATATATTTTAAACTATAATAAGCACATAAAAATTTTAAACATTAATTCTAGGAACAATGCTAGAAAATAGCTAATTATCTCTTCATATCAGTTTGTAAATAGATAAACAACCAGAACAAGATTTTCACTTTGGTGAATGGTAATAAAACATTTGCCAGAACATATGATAATTCACTGGTATTACTATTTCAGTCTATTAAATTCAGCAAGGTGTTTCAGTATAAGTGGATTATAGAAACAATGAGCTACCATTAGAATGAAACATTCATGGAAAATGTGATACATTTCAATTTCAATTGCCATTTAGTGGTATTAACTCAAGGATAAGTCGTTTCTTTTTTCTCCACTCTCACACACCTTGGCATTACTCTGAATTTTTAAAAATATTTTAAAATATTTTTGTGAAGAGTTCAAAACAAAAATGTATGAAAAGCTAATGTTGTCCAAATGTCCTTGTTGACTGAAGAGGATATGGGCAATATTCTAACTCTGTAGTGAGAGAAGTTAATGATTATTTGAAGTCCACAGGTGCCTTCAGTAATTTCAAGGCGCTTTTGATCAGGCCCAATGTGTTGTGCAATAGATACTCTCTTTAAATAGTTGTTACAGGGTTTTAGTTTAATCGCAGCTAAGTCACATGATTAACTCAAACATGTTAGTTTTGATCACAAATATTTGTACTGTACAAATGACAAAAATAGTATTTTTCAATTCACCTCACAAGTATTGCAATGCAATCCCTTTATTGTTGAAATGCATCTTACAAATGTGGACTTATTACATAACTACACTCAAAAATAAAACAATGTAGAATTTTAGGCTACATCTATGAGTTCGGCAAAAAATATGCAAATGAGGGACCCATTTACATGGATCGTGATCTCATTTGCACATTGTCTGCCAATCCATTTTTGCACTGTTTTTTGTGCAGACACAAGCAGCGTGGACGTTTTATTTTTGTGCAAAAGGCCCTTGTGGAAAAAGGAGGTTTTGCGTAAAAAGAAAATGTCCACACTGCTTGTTTCTGCACAAAAACAGATTAGCAGAAAATATGCAAATGAAATGGACTCATGCAAATGAGTCCCTCATTTACATGTTTTGCCAAGAAAACTTGTAGTGTAAATGTAGCCTTAGAGCCTACAAGTCCACTCAGTCCTACTTCTTATTCAGCCAATCGCTAAAACAGTTTTGGTTACATTTAAAGGAGATAAAGTTAACAAGCATTCTGAGGACACTTTTGTAGGTGGCATTGTGATATATATGTGCCATATATGCTAAACATTCATATGCCTCTTCATGCTTCAACCATAATTCCAGAAAACATGCTTTCATGGTGATGTCTCCTGCTTCATGGTTTTATTCACATTGACAGGTTTTGTGTTCTAGTAATTTTGCCTACTTATTTTAGATAAGCCTCCAACCAAATATATTCTTTTGGCTTAGAGTCTGTATTTGGTGCTTCCCTGTGTCCTTCCATGCTTCACCTAACTTACACAATTACACAGTTGTCAGTAGGGCCTCTTTCTTGGCTCCTGTGTTCCTGATCCAAAGTCTTGGTTACTAGATTCTAGGCCTATTGCTGCTTTCATGTTAGAGGCCCCTATTCAGGCCTGATAACTCCATATTACCGACCCTCAACTTACTACAAGTGGGTGTACTAAATTGTCAAGGAGGCACCAATCACCTGCAATCTCTGCACTGGTACCAGAGCTCTAATACAGTTTAGTGCAGAGGGGAGTGAGTGTTTGGAGGGCAAGCTCATTGCACAGTCCCCTGGTGTGGTCAAGGACTACTAGAGAGGGCAGAATACCTGGGTTGGCCACTGTGGAGTCCTGAACTGCTTCTCTCCAGTGTGCATATTTGCCTTTTTTCGATTTTCCAGCAATTCAGATTGTCCATTAGTACAAAAGGGGAAAGACTATTGTCCTAGCTCCCCTTTGCGCCACCTATGTTTGCAGCTCTACTTCCTGCAGCGAATAATCGCTAAGCTGAAAACTGAGCAACAATCTAGTGATGAGACATTCAGGAAAAAAAAAAACAACAATGATTCTGTAGCACCTTAGAGAAAATAAAATGTATAAATAGTATTATGATTCTTTGGGGGCTGCAACCCATTTCTTCAAATGACAAAAAAAAAATCAGTGACCAAAATCAATGCATTGATTACCTCGTGAAAAGGGGGGACCTAATTAGTAAGGGAACATACTTGCTTGTTTATGTCTTAGAACCAACTACAAAACAAAGATAGTAACTCAGTGACCATCATGATAGCTTAAAGTAGCCTTGAAACTTAAAAAAATGTTTTGTTAACTGGACTTTGTACTGTATCTTCCAAGTTACTGATTTCATGCATAGTGAGAAACCACTTTCCAGCTTCAATTGAGATGGCCATTTTTACCAGTGCTTTGCCAAGTTCATAATGTTCTATGACATTTACCTTGCTTGCTCACATAGCAGGGGAGACTACAAACAGGTTGCCATCTACCACCCCTGCAACTTGAGATTCATGATGTAGCTGGGCAATACTGTCAGCAATGTTAAGATCTAGATATTTAGGCCTGCCTCCTATGGCCTATAGTTACGCTGGCCATATGTCCCGATATTTCTGGGCTGTTCTCAAATTTAAATACTCTATCCCAGAGTCCCCATCAAGTAGTGAAGTGTCCCAGAACCTCCCTTCAGATCTGCTATCAAATCTCCCCTCACTTTTCTCTTCTGCAGACTAAATAGACCCAACTACCTCAGCCTCTTCTCATAGGTCATATACTCCAGCCCCCTAATCTTTTTGGCTGCCCTCCACTGGATCCTCTCCAATGCATCCACATCCTTCCTGTAATTGGGGGCCCAGAACTGGATACACTACTCCAGATGTGGCCTCACGAGAGCCAAGTAAAGAGGAATAACCATATCTCTGGATCGACTGGCAATGCTCTTCTTAATGCAACCTAATATGCCATTAGCCTTCTTGGCTACAAGGGCACACTGTTGACTCACATCCAGCTTCTCATCCACTGTAATCCCCAGGTCCTTTTCTACAGAACTGCTACTTAGCTAGTCAGTCCCCAGCCTGTAACAATGCTCGAGATTCTTCCGTCCCAAGTGCAGGACTCTACACTTGCCCTTGTTGAACCTCATCGGATTTCTTGTGGCCCAATCCTCCAATCTGTCTAAGTCACTCTAGCTCTGCCCTCCAGTGTATCTACCTCTCCCCTTATCTTAGTGTCATCTGCAAAGTTGCTGAGGGTGCAATCCATCCCCTCATCCAAGTCATTAACAAAGATATTGAACAAAACTGGTCCAGGAACCAATCATTGGGACACTCTGCTAGAACCTGACTGCCATCGAGCCGTTGATCACTACCCGCTGGGCCCGACCTCCCAGCTGGCTTTCTATCCATCTTACAGTCCGTTTATCCAATCCACATTCCCTTAACTTGCTGGCAGGAATATTGTGGGAGACTGTATCAAAAGCCTTGCTAAAGTCAAGGTATATCACATCCACTGACTTTCCCATATCCACAGAGCCAGTTACCTCATCATAAAAGCTAATCCGATTGGTCAGGCACGACTTGCCCTTCATGAATCCATGCTGACTATTCTTGATCACCTTTTCTTTTTCCAAGTGCTTTAAAATGGATTACTTAAGGATCCCTTCCATGATTTTTCTGGGGACTGATGTAAGACTGGCCTATAGTTCCCTAGATCGTCCTTCTTCCCTTTCTTAAAGATGGGCACTACATTTGCCTTTTTCCAATCACCCAGGATCTCTCCCAATCTCCATGACTTTTCAAAGATAATGGCCAAATGCTCCTCAATGACATTTGCCAACTCCCTCAGTACCCTCAGATGTATTAAGTCTGGACCTATGGATTTATGTACTTTTAGCTTTTCTAAATAGTTCCTAATCTGTTTTCCCCACCAAGGGCTGTCCACCTTCATCCCATATTGCATCACTTAGTGCATTAGTCTGGGAGCTGACCTTGTCCGTGAAGACAGAGGCAAAGAAAGCATTAAGTACTTCAGCTTTCCCCACATAATCTATCACTAGGTTACCTCTCTCATCCAGTAGGGGCCCTACACCCCCTATGATCACCTTCTTCTTGCTAACATGCCTGTAGAAACCTCTCTTGTTGTTCTTCACATCCTTTGCGAGTCGCAATTGCGTTTTTGCCTTCCGGATAACTCCCCTGCATTCTCGAGCTATACATTTATACCTCTCCCTAGTCACCTGTCCAAGTTTCCACTTTTTGTACTTAAATTCACGAAGGGTTTCCCCAGTCAGCCAATCTGGTTTATAAGATATTTATTAATAATTTGGGTGCCCCAGTGGCACATGTCTGAACAAGCACACACGAACTCAGTACTGGTATACAAGACAAAATTCACTCTGGTCGTGGCAGGAAAAAAAATCTTAGCGGGAACACTTCCCCCAGTCTCTCTCCTCAAGTTAATGCAATGCAAGTTGGGTTAATGCAATTGCATAGTAGTTGCATGGGGAGCTCTGTGGGGGCCAAACCCATCCCTAGCGGTAAGAGGACATGGGAAGAGCTCTTAGAGGGGTTACATGACACCCTTTACTTCTGGATATGTCCATCTTGACCCCGGGTGTACTACCTCCAGGGGTGGGATTTCTTTTGGCACGGGGTGTGGCTAACATGTCCCTAATTTTGGTTAAAAAAATTCTGATTCTTTGTTCTTACCTATCTGAAGCTGAGCCTTTAGGTTAAGTAGATGAGGACTTTCCAAACTAGATATATTGAAATAAGGCAATTTGGGGGTGGGAGGTGTTAAAAAGGCCATCCCATCTATCCCCTCAAATAAAGGGAAGAGTCTAGAAGATTTAAAGGAAACTTAGGTTGATAGCTTCCTGCCCAACAAGGACTCACTTATCAATAGTTGGGTTGTAATATCCTTATTGTTTTGTCATTATGCTTGCGGTCTCCCTATTGTGTATCTGTATGGTTCTCTCTGGTTTTTGAGTGTTTCTGTCTCCTATATAACTAATTTTACTGTGCGTAAATCAATTAATGTGGTGGGATATAATTGGTTATACAATCACATTACAATATTATTAGGACTGATTGGTTAAATTTCAGTAGAACGATTGCTGAAGGCATAGCTGTAAATATTCCTCCCTCTCCCTATACATAAGTGTGGAAAAAAAGGAAAAGAATCTGGTTTCATGCTTGCTGGAAGTTAACCCCAATAAACATTGAATTATTTGCATCTCCAGACTTCAGGTGTTGCTGTTCAAGTGAGGATCAGAGAAGTGGGAGGGTGAAGGGATGAGCAGCCTATGAAACCTGGGCAGCTCCAGCACTTTTCATCCTATACATCAGCAATATTCCCCCAACAGCCTCTCGCAAGTTCCTGTGCACAAGTAACATTGTGCTGGCTACTCAGTATTCCTCAGCTGAAACCTCAGGAATGGTTCTAGGATGAGACCTAAAACCCCAGGAATCTATGTCAAGGCATGGCAGTTAAAGCAAAATGTCTTAAAACAATGGTGCTTTCCATTTGATAATATCCAGGTCCAGAAGACATTAAAAATCAATTTCTATATCAAGTCATCAATGGGTTACTTGATACAGATCATAGTTTGTGGTACCTGAAGAGAACCCTGAATGCAAGCCACCTTCAACATACCAAAAGGAGCACTGTGCCCCAGCTTGGGCTAGAAGCACACAACATTTTAGTGGATATGGAAAGTCTTTAATAGTTTATACTGACCAATTTTCAAGTTGTTAGCCAAACAGTAGTCCAGTATTATTTTTAATCTTTTTGTATCTTATACTACTAGATGCTGTTAAGGATATTTAATACATGTCTAATAAAAGTAAATTATTGAATTATTTTTTCATTTAATAATAAAAAAGATCCTAGGAAAATAGTACAAGTAGTCAGTTAAGCAATTGCTTTGTTTTGTATCTTGTCCTACTCTATTTTGCCAACAGCTCCTTCCTAAACAAACGAACCAACCTGCCCGCCCCCTACCCAACTTCACAAACAAGCACAACATACTAGAAACTGTAAAGGACTCCACATTGGCACAGAACAAAATATGATAATTTTTGTGTTTCAAGAAGTTGAATGGGGCTAGAAAACAGTTTCTGCGTAGTTTGTATTAGTAAAAGTACTGCTATGCACGGGATAACAGCATTACTGCTACGTGGACAAATTTGCAGTATAGGGACGGCCTTAGGCAGGCATACTCTGCCAAATTACAAAAGCCACATCTTGCTAAGCTCCCTAACCAACCACTTGGCTATTCCTTTGAAGACAGCCTTGTTTTCTTTAATTACCGAAAGTTCTACAAGGATTTCAAGGTGTCCTTTGCTAAAGCCTGAGATAGAGAATGAAGAGACTGAATATAAGGAAAAGAAACATTTTAAGAAGAGAACAGATCAGATGTCCCTTGACCTCCAAGGTACTTTACTGGAACCTATCTATGCATAGTCTCAAAGCAACAGGCCATTTGCATCCCCAGCACCTGTAAAAATAGAGATGAGCTAGAGCTGAAATGCCTTTTCCACTTAAAAAATAAGAATTTACAGTACAAGATTTTTCAGTTGATCTGACTTGCAAATTCCCTAGAAATTCAGGCTGAGAATTCAGTTCCTAAGCTAAGTACCCCAAAATTACTATCTGAGAATGGACTAAGTATAGTATATTCTCATCTGCATTTAGTATTGTACTGCAGTGGCAATGAAATCAGTGTGGGATGGGATGGGGTGAGGGGGAAATAAAGTATGTTAATAGTAATTTTACAGCATTTTTTCCTTCTTCTCCTAAACTACCCTGAAATAAAATAATGAAGGTGGCATCTGTACAACTGTGTATAGAGCTATATTATTCTGAATATTTAGCTGCTTTGCTAGCCTGTACAATAAAGAGAAATAGGCTTTATTAAAATGAACAACAACAAAAAAACCAACAACACTCTCCCAAATACTTCACATGCAAAATCTTGAAAGCAACAAAGAATAGTTTTGTTGTTGAAAGGAAGAAATGGAAGCATAGTAGAGACTTGCAAAAAAAAAAAAAGTCAAATAGAATAATGAGAAATCTTTGTTCTTTTATGGTTTATACATTTTATGGTCCCACTTTTCTTTGCTTTTATTAATTATTTACTAGAAAATAATGAACACATTGTCTGCAGATTGTGCGCAAACAGTTGCAACTATTCACACTCTACATTACAAAATATTTGGTTGATTCTGATAGGATATGGAAATAGAATGTGGGACCTCTTCCTCAATTAAATGACTCAATTAAATACGGTAACTTCTCAGACTTTTTTTTAGCACAAATACTTGTGCTTATGAATTTAACATTTGCTTAACACATTTTCCATTTCTATGATTATCCTCTGACTTTAATATTTAAGTCCTAGAATATTCATGGAGGGCAAACAGATGGGAAGCAAATGAATGTAAAAATTCTAGTCTGTATTTATGGGAAATGTTTATATGCCCACTTCTACAAGACCCTGCTCCTGCGTGATCTGAGTCAGTGAGAGCTTTGTCATTGACTTAGAAGGGATAATAATGAGTCCTAAAACCTGTAGAAAAGGCAGCTGTCTGTAATTTTTGCAACTCTAACTTGAAAGCAGGGAAGAAAAGTCAGGTGTTAAGTGCGTGCACGTGCATGTGCACAGACACAGGTTAATGTTTCTGGCTCAGATACTGCTGCAAGCACCTAGAGTCAATAAGTACATTGCATTTTGACAACAAAAGATGTTTATTAGTGGTCTTGGGTAGGGCTGGTAGTAGCTTTAAGAAAGACCTTGATGGCTTCAAGAACAGCATTTATAATGGCAGAACTGACAACGGTTGGCAATTTCTTTAATCCCCCTCCATACTGTCACTGCTCAGCACTCTTTAAAGTGGTTGGGCGGCCCTCAGCATCCAGCACATTTGTATCTATTCTTGTTTTTACTGATAATGGTAAGAGACCAGAAGGCCAATGGCTTGCACTGAAACAGGCTTTCCAGCTCACTCAGTGCTACATAGTTCTGTCTTTTGTGTCAGCAGCTGTTTGTGTTCAGGCACAGAACTGTGTTATCTGGAAAAAGTGATTGCAAAAGGGAATAACCTGATAGTGAAGAAATCCGATATCCTACAGGACCCTGTCTCTGCAAATGCAGTTTCAACAATTGGGTTAACTCTCACTGAAGGGAAAGTCATATGCATGGCACTGGTGGCAAATGACCATAGCAACATGTCTCAATTTGCATCAGAGAAATGTTATTAAAGGCCAAGTTAGATTTGATAGAAGAGTGCATAGTTTGTGGGCATCCCAGCAATTACTATCTTAATGTCTTAAGAAAGGGTGGCTCAAAGATTGGCTCCAATCTGCTACACAATCCAGTGCTACCCAGTTTAAAAACAGAACAAGTTATTTCCTCCTCTTTTTACAGTCATGCTTTCCTGTACATCATTTTATCATCAGAAAGGGATCCCACAGGGGACAGAGGAGGTCAGATATTTTACTGGTTAGCTTGTCCATGAAGTGCTTTCCATGTTACAGCCCAATCCTGGTTAACAAACAGAAGACTGCTATTATGTCAAACAAAACAATATTCAAATGCTGGGATCTTAGACTGTCTCTATTAAATTCCCTATTACATAGCAGAATGTCATTACAGTCATTTCCTAAAAGCTATATGGGGGGGGAGGGAAGGTAGCATCACTTCCCAAGCACTCTCTCACAGTTGAGGCTGGCTCTAGGGAGAGCTAATTCACCCTACAGCACCTGGATTTAGAAACTTCTTCTCTAAAAGTCCTTGACTGCAGTACAGAAGAGAACCCAGGCCCACCCACTCCACTGGGTTCCAGTTAAGGGCCCTTGTTTGGAACTGGAACCCCCAGTCCTTCTCAGCCCCATACTGTTCCCCTATGCTACTTCTTATCTCCGTAATTTCCCCCCACCCCTTTCTATTCTCTTAGCACATTGGTAGTCTCAAGCAGCTTCTTACTGTAAGCGGGGGAATGGTCCCGCTATTGTGGAGAACTTTCCTGGCTTCTATACCACCCCGGTGAAATGGACCAGCGAAAGGATCTGAGTCCCCGCTCCCACTTCTTTTACCCCACGGCTTCCCTGATCCTGAGGGCTCCCCCTCCAATCTCCTGAGTAGCAGAGTCCTCGAAACCCCAACAAGGCTGGGCCCAGGTTTCCTGGGGCTTAATCCCCGACCTTGTAGTCACTAGGGACAGGAGTTAGGGTGTCCCCACTCCGAGGTGCTCTCTTCACACTGCATGCTTTCTTGGCCCAGTGATCATTTCATAAGGTTCTAAGCAAATACAGTTTATTAAACATCAACACACAGTCCTGCTCTGTAGCATGGGGACATCAAAACAGCAGCCTGCAGAGTGTAAGGACAGTTCACAGTCTCTTCCTTATAGGCCCCTTAAAGGCCCTGGATGTGCTGCAGGGGGGGGGGGTGGGCTGAGGCTGGACATGCTTGCTTTTGCAGTGACCACACAGCCTCAAGAGCTAAGTGGCCAGACCCCTCTCCCAGTCTGGCCTGCGGGGTCTCTTGGCTGGTGATATCTCCCAGTCCAGAGCCTTTCCCCCAACTTTGCTGGTCCCAGCTGCTCACCACACCCAGCTGCAGGCTGTGCTGCTTTGCCAGTCTCCAGATCCTTGCGTTGCTTCTCTGTCCCTTTTGGCTCTCTGAGCACTGCCAGTCTGCTGCTCAACACAGGGTCTGAGCTCCTTGGGCTGTGTGTGCCTGGCTCTGTTGCTGCAAAACTGCCCCTCAGCACAGCTTGCACTTCTCTTAGCTGTCTCTCAGCTCTCTCCTTGCTCAGAGAGACCAGAACAATCCCAGCTCACAGGGAGGAGGGGGCCTGGCCTCTTGCTTTCCTCACTGGCCTGTCCAACCTGTCAATCAGGCCAAGCTGGAGTGTTGGCTGCTTTCCATTGTCTCTGGGGTCTGTCAGTCTCAGGGCCCTAATTTTTCATGGACCCTTCCCCTTTTGATACTGGGAGCTGGCGAACCAAAAACTCCCACAGAGTTTTAGTAAGGGGCTAACAGTCCCTTTACATTACCAGGCTTCTGGACAGGTCTGTCTCTCTGGCAGTTGCCTTTCTCCTCAGGAGTTCTACCTTAAAAGATCCTTAAGCTTTCATCATGTCCATGTGTTTCCCTGCCTAATTAACTGCCTCCCAGCTGCTTGGTGAGATAACAGCTTACAGATGAACCTAAGGTGCCTCATTTCCTCTGACAGAGCCTGTTAGTTAGGCTGGATCCTGCCCCTTTTTCAAGGAGCCAGCTACCCTCTGAGGCTGTGTCCAGACTCAGGGGTTTTTTCGGGAAAAGTAGCCTTTTTCCGAAAAAACTTCACCTGCGTCTAGACTGCAGCCGCGTTCTTTCGAAATTAAATCGAAAGAACGCGGCTTTTCTTTCGACGGCGGTATACCTCATTTCACGAGGAAGAACGCCTTCTTTCGAAAGTGCTTCTTTCAAAAGAAGGCGTTCTTGAATGTAAATAGGGCTTCTTCGAAAGAGAGCATCCAGACTCACTGGGTGCTTTCTTTCGAAAAAGCGGCTTGCTCTTTCGAAAGTTCCGTGTGCAGTCTAGACGCTCTCTTTCGAAAGAGGCTTGCAGTCTAGACATAGCCTGATAGTGTAGATTCACTTCTATCAATCTGATGTTAAGAAAGAACTAAGGTAAAATACCTGTATTTGACAAGTCCTTAATTCAGACCAAGCATTAGTTAGTTAAATATGGCACAACTGAGAACCTGACAGAAATTGTTTTTATGTTGATAGCCATTGCCTTGTCTCACTCCCATACCAGTTTCTAAGGTTCCAAACTATTTATTTTATTAATTTTTAGAACTAATCCCAAAATTCCCAGATGAAGTTGTGTAACAACTTGGGGGGGAGGGGATTTTTTTTTAAAAAAAAGATGTTAGCTTTTCCACAAGACGATCCAAACAGATTCAAAATTAATACATTCTTGTTCTTTAAAATGAAAAAAAAAAACCCTTAAAACAAGAACTCATTTTGAATCAATATTTTGCCTTAAATTTTATTTTTTAAAATATAAGCACATTTCAACATTAAAAACACATACTGATTTTTAAGTTTTCCCAAGAAAAACTGGCATATTTCAGTAGAATCAACTTTTCCAGTGAAAAAATTTCAGACAAAAAAATTCCAAAATTCCAAAATGAGATTGTTATGGATTTTTCAAGTTCCCTTAGATTCAAAGTGTTATTCTTTGCCACACTCCTCATCACAAGTTTTCCTTTTAGTTTTTTCCTGAGTGTGGGGTATTAATTCACTGGTGTTTGTAGTCGTGGCCTAGCCTAAGATGAATAATTAACACATGGGAGGCCTCATTTTGTGAATCACCAAATTAGGGAAGTAAATAGATCATTAGGTTGAAAATAGAATGTTTGTGCTAAATAAGACAAATAAATATGCCAGGAAGCTAAAAAGGCAGAATGTCTGATAAGAAGAAAAATGCCTAGGGAGCCATTTACCAACAATGGAAAAGATAAATTAGAAATGTAGACATAAGTCAAAGACTAGGTCCAGCATGGACAGAGCATGTTATACAAGGACTCGCTCCTACAAAGAATCCAAGCAAATTTAAAAATGCATGATGCAATGTATATTAAACAAGGTGTATATATCTGAGGAGATTTTCTGTGTAGCTTTGAACATATAATATTCTCCATACCACGTCATTATAATGGACATTACACTGTGTCAAATAAGGGAACAAAGTGATGAAATCTCAAATGAAAGTGAGTTGTTTGGATCCCAGAGAACATGATGAAATCTTCTCCCAGAATTGTGAAAGGGGATCTGGACAAGCACAGTGGAAAAGCTCAGATGGAATCCCAACAGCATTGGAAGCTGCACCCACTGTGGCTAACTTGATAAAATAATTCCAATATTAGCAACTTTAAATATCTCCAGCCTTCTTTGTGCTTTGTTTCACGTGTCAGTTTTCTGGAGAGAGAGCAGATCTCCTGCTATTTTCTGTTGGCATTTTTGCGGTCACACACAAAAAAAAATGTTTTTAAGGACTGGTGCACAGCAGTAGCATCCCAGGTTTTCCCTCCAATACAAACAGACTTCCTTTTTTTTTTTGAAGTAATGCATGACAGAGAAAAAAAGAGAGAGAGAGAGAGAGAGAGTACATAAGAAGAGTGCTGCACAAAATTGGCTGTAATTATTACAGTTCAGAGAAAAATGGATTCTGCTAACCCGAGGAAACTCACATTTTAATAATTGCATAATTTAACTTAAGTTGCTTCACAAATTCAGTTTAAAAGTCTAATTTTGCTTTGATTGTTGATGTATGCTAATATTTACCATTAAAACTCTGAATGTTCAATATGTACAGACATGAAGCTCTATAAAAAGAAAAACTATGTAGCATAATAGAGTGCATAAGAGAGCAGAAATGTTCAGGAATAGAAGTCTATAAAAAGACAATATTAAGAGGAAGAAAATACAGCGGACCTTTTCTTTTCCTCACTTTTTTGAAACTCTTCCTAGTGGCAGAAATGTTTTCTGGTTTTATATTTAAATACAATAATTATAGGTTTAATTTACCATGCACATGGTTTATATAGTCTTGAGTTCCCCACTTTTTTCTCCACTCAAACTCATCTGAGGATGTGGGTTTTGTCCATGAAAACTCATGATAATTTATATTTTTGTTAGTCTCTAAGGTGCAACAAAACTACTTATTTTTAATATTACAGACTAACCCTCTGAGACTATTGAAAGTATTGGTGAGTAATAATAAATTTAATATTTAATAATAAACAACAATTACATATTAAATAGTTAAAATATTAAAGAATTATTGATTGAGAAATTCAAACTTTATTCAAATAAATTTTAAACAATCTAATGTAGAGATAATAAGCAATTCAATACATGTGACAAGAAATGGGTTAGTATGTAATGTCTTGGTGACAATAAAATGTACAGTCAAACTGTATTGTTAATGAATAACAAAGGGATTCAGAAAATAAACCTACATAGATGCAGTTTAGTCCAACGCTTATTTTGTTTATTTAAGTCAGAATTTGTCAACTGTACTATACCTACTATCTTGGTGTATGTGTACAAGTAGCTTTGCTTGTGATCTGGCTCACATTATTTTGATCAAAAACAAGGAATGGTTTTCCTTCTTTGCAAGATTCCCAACTCCTGGTTTCGGCTGTTGGCCAAATGCTATATGCAGTAAACTGTCGGGTGTTGCCAAAGGGTAAGAAATCCAGGTAGGTGTTTGTGTTTCTTCAGTTCGCAGTAACTGCACATCTAGAAAAAACCCAAGAGGAGAATATACTGCATGGAAAAAATAAAAGAGGTGCAAGCAAAGATTTCAGTCACTGTTTTTAGATACCTGTACAAATTTAAGAGCCATTGAATTCTGCTGGGATCTGATTATTCTCTTTGGAGTAAGGATGGAAAAGTTGCTCAAAATATTTCCCCAAACAGTGGAGAACAATGGCCTAAGTGTTTACAGTAAGGGGCTGATGCTCCATAAAAGGAAGCAGTGTTTAGCCTCACATTGACAAACTCCCTCATGTTTCAATTCTTTATGAAACAACAGAGAAGATTGGCAGTAACCATAGCAATGAACTTGCATCTAATCATTCACTCTTATGCATAAGACTGGGGTAAAAGCAAAAGATCATCTACTTGCTTTCACTGATACTAAGTAGGAATGCAGATGAGTGAACAATATGAAAACAGTTCATTTTCTCAGAAAAGAGACTATATAAACCATAACAAATGCTGTAAATTAAGGGAAGTAAAATCAGAGGTGTGCATCTAGATCGAACTGTTGCTATGTACTGGTCAGAGCCATCCCATCCATAGGCTGGTAGAGGCATTTGTCCTGGGCCCCACAAAAGCTACCCCAACTGTCCTATGAATGAGCTAGCACTCCATATTGATATTAGCCTGAGGGGCCCAGAGCAGCCTGGGGGATTACCTGGGAGGGGGATGGTGCAGCAGCAACAGGGGTTTGGCCCTGAAGAACTCACCACAGTGGTGGGAAGCAGGACAACACAGCAGCCTGCTCTGCCCATCTCCTAGCTGGGTCGCTCTGCTTCTGTGCGGCATGGGAAGTAGAGTGCACCAGCCCCAACCCCAGCACCAGCCCACTGCATTCAACTCTGCTGAGCAATGCAGAGCTTGGGTGAGTGGCAGTGGGGCCAAGACACTTCGCTTCCTACCATCACAGTTGGGAGGAGAGCCCTGCTCCACCTATCTACTCTGGAATGTTTTAATGGTATACAGCTTGCATGAAGTGGGACAGGAGATCATTCAATTACAAATATTAGCAACAGAGTAAAATGAACATGGACCATCACGTTGTTTTTGTATAGTGTAGTCATAGTAGTGAACCTGTAATTAAAATGTAGGGCAGTTCCTGTTTTAGACCTGATTTTGATCCACTTTTGTGTTTCTTTAACCTCCCCCACCACACACACACACACAACTTGTTTCAACCTGTTTTTCAGTACGCAGTATTTTTATATAAATATCAATTTCCAAAAAAATCCTCAATAGTTTTACCAGCGAAAAGGGTTTGGGGAGGGATTTGAAATGTTTTCAGTTTTATAGTATTATTGTAGAATCATAGAATCCTAGGACTGAAAGAGATCTCAGGAGGTCATCGAGTCCAACCCCCTGTCCAAAGCATGACCAATTCCAACTAAATCATCCCAGCCAGGGCTTTCTCCAGCCGGGACATAAAAACCTCTAGTATCCAACCTCTAATATCCAACCTAGAGGTCCCCCACTGCAACTTGAGACCATTGCTCCTGGTTCTGCCATCTCTCAGTATTGACAACAGCCTCTCTCCATCCTCTTTGGAACCTCCCTTCAGGAAGGTGAAGGCTGCTATCAAATCCCCCCTCACTCTTCTCTTCTGTAGACTAAATAAGCCTGAATTCCTCAGCTTCACCTTGTAAGTCATGTGTGCCAGCCCTGCATTTTTGTTGCCCTCTGCTGGACCTTCTCTAATGTGTCCACAAATTTTGGGAAAGCCTCTTCCAAAAGAAAACTGGAAAAAAATACGCAAATTGTGGTTCACAGTTTGCATACCTTTTTCCAACTTTTCTTTGCAGTCTAGATATAGCCTTAGAGAATTAGAACTAGTAGAATCTTATTTGGGGGATGTAGTAAGATGAGGGCCTAAAGCATAAACCAATGCAGCACAGGCCTGGTTTGAGGCCTGAGGCCTAGCTAACAATGGACAAAACATAGCTAACATAAAGCACAGCTAAGCTGTGAGCAAGAGGCAAGCCCCAGCTCATAGAACTTGGCACGAAGGGTACGTCTAGACTACAGGCTTTTACCGACAGTATCTGTCGACAAAACTTCTGTCGACAAAGAGCGTCTAGACACATTCAATTCTGTCGACAAAGCAAGCTGCTTTGTCGACAAAACCCTGTAGTCTAGACACAACCCTACATGCAATAACACCTTCTGTCGACAGAACTCTGTCGACAAAAGGTGTTATGCCTCGTAAAATGAGGCATACCTGGGAGGTCGACAAATGCCTTTGATGTAGACCCCCGCGCGTCCAGACTACCGCGCTGAGCCGACAAACAGCTGATCGGCTCAGCGCGGCAGCCATGTAAATTTAAATGAAGGGGCGATTATTTAAATCGCCGCTTCATTTTCCTATGCCGGGTAGTCTAATCTACATGCCTCTGTCGCCAGAGGCATGTAGTCTAGACGTACCCTAAGTGGCAGCAGAGGGCGGTAACCTGATAACGTCAGAGGGTAACCTGATGACATCAGAGGGTGGCAACCTGATACGTCAGCCATGAGGTATGACTAGTTGTACCTGTATATAAGGAAGTGTCTTGGGGGGACAGCCTTTGAGACGACATAGGGAGCAGTGGAAATTTCCCACTAATTGAGTCATTCCCTTGTGGCAATTACATATGCGTAGTGGTTCAGTAGAGTCCAATGACAACTATAGGCAGTCCCCAGGTTACATACAAGTTAGGGATTGTAGGTTTGTTCTTAAGTTGAATTTGTATGTAAGTCGGAACTGGTACATATTGTAGGGGAAACTCTAGTCAAACATTTCTCCAGAGCTCAGTTTTATTCTCCCACACCTCACTTCCCTCAGTCCTTTATTCTCAAGCTGAGGTGTCTGCTGAGAAAAGCCGCTCCGCATCTCCCTGGTCTGCTGGGGGGAAGCAGCTAGTGCGGGGTTGCCTCACCCCGTTTGTAAGTAGGGATCTGCTGTAAGTCAGATCCATGTAACCCGGGGGCTGCCTGTATTACAGTACAGGCAGTCCCTGAGTTACGCGGATCCGCCTTATGTCTCGCCCCGGAGGACGGAGCGGCGGGACGCCCAGATGTGCCGCAGTTCCACCGCCCGCGTCCTCCGGGGCGAGAAAAGCTGCTCCGTGTCTCCCTGGTCTTCTGGGGGGGAGGAGCCCCCCCAGCAGACCAGGGAGAAACTGAGCAAAGCCGTAGAGCACGCGGGCAGCGGGACAGCCCAGACGCACCGCGGCTGTCCCGCTGCCGGCGTCCTCCGAGGCTTTGCTCCCCTCAGAGGACACCGGCAGCGGGAGAGCCGTGGTGCGTCTGGGCTGTCCCGCTGCCCACGTGCTCCACAGCTAGTGCCCTCCCCCCCCCAGCAGACCAGGCTTTTCTCCTGATGCCTGTGGTAGAGCAGCTGGGGCGCTGCCGGTTGGTCCCGCAGCACCGCTCTGGCTGCTACTGGACCAAGCCGGCAGCACCCCAGCTGCTCTGCTCCAGGTGTCCTGATTCAGCCGCTGCTGGTCAGTTTCAGCAGCGGCTGAATCAGGATGCCTGGGGCAGAGCAGCTTGGGTGCTGCTGAGTTGGTCCAGTAGCGCTGAGGAGCGGCGCTACTGGAGCAACCCAGCAGCACCCCAGCTGCTCTGCCCCAGGCGTCCCCAAGTCAGCCGCTACTGAAACTGACCAGCGCTGACTACAGGAAGCCCGAGGCAGAGTTGCTCTGCCCCGGGCTTCCTGGAATCAGCTGCTGATCAGTTTCAGCAGCAGCTGACTTGGAGATGCCGGGGGTTCTTAAGTTGAATCTGTATGTAAGTCGGAACTGGTGTCCAGATTCAGCCTATTGAAATTGATCAGTGGCTGATTCCAGGAAGCCCGGGGCAGAGCAACTCTGCCTCGGGCTTCCTGTAGTCAGCCGCTGGTCAGTTTCAGCAGCGGCTAAATCTGGACGCCAGTTCCGACTTACATACAGATTCAACTTAAGAACAAACCTAAAGTCCCTATCTTGTACGTAACCCGGGGACTGCCTGTACTTCGTTCTACAATAAACCTGGTCTGGCACCTTTGATCCTTATCTGGTTTGTGGTCTTTGGTGTCTGCTGTGGAGACCAGCGGCGTAGCGAGGGTGTTATGTGCCCGGGGGCAAAGGAAACATTTGCGCCCCCCCATACACCCACCCCCTCCGTGCCTGGCATGGCCCCGAACCTGGTGCACAGCTGGGGGGAACCTGTACCACATCTTCCTCCACCTCCTACAGTTTGGGCCTGGGCTCCCACATGCACTAACCCTCCAGTGGAGATGGAGGAGGGTCGGGCTTGGAACAGAGAGGCAAGGAGGAGGCTCCAGCTGCAGGTGGCAGGCGGAGTAGGAGCACGTGAGCTGAGGGATGACGGGGGGACCAGAATGGGATTAAAGTGGCATATCTCCAGCATGGTGCCCAGGGGCAACTGAACCCTCCAGCCCCCTCGCTACGCCACTGCTCTCCCTCCCCCCCCCCCCCACAGATCTATCATCTTATGCATGTGAAGATCTGTGAGAGCCATCCCATGAATCTGCAGTTAGTGTCTGTGGCACCGGCTTCTGGGTGGTGTCTCAATGCTGCCACATTCACCTCCAAAGAGGGGGCTTCCCAAAGCAGGTCCTTGCTGCTGACCCCCAAGGCATCTACAGGTCCAGTCTCCTTTCAGTGGGCCCACTTCCCAGGACTCATTGATCTTGGATCTGGCTTCCATCCCCTCTCCAACCTTTGCTACTGCCCAGAGGTGCTCACCTGCCGTCTTATCCATTCCCACCTCATTTACCCCACAGGGATAGTCTCTGCCTCACGTGTCCTAGGGACTATTTTACCAAGACTTAATACAAAGTTTCCATGTAAAAGGACTCAATACAAAGCTAAAAACTTCAATGAGAGAATGATTAATACAGAGACGTGTCTACATCTGTTGCAGGGAGACACCTCTGCCTGCCTCCACCCCTCTCCTCCCAGAGTCTACAGCCCCTTTGCAAAGCGGGGGAGTGGAAGGATAGAGGCTGAGGCCCATCAACAGGACTGAAGTAGTCATGAGCAGGGAGCCATTCTCCTGTCCATTGCTGGTGCTGTGTTGCTTCAGGTACGCTGAAATGCAGTCACCTCTAGGGTGGGCTGGACAGCTGTTTAACACCTGCACAAGGTTTCAGGCAGGGGGCAGTGTGGGCTGCCTTCCTGCAGAGCCTCCATCAGAACTACTGTGCCCTCCTGGCTCGGTAAAAGAATAAACAGGAGGATTGGAAATTAACTCAACCAGTCTCACGTCCCCTAGGCAGGGAATGAGCCATCTACATTAGGCCCCAGCTGGAGTATCATGTCCAGTTCTGGGCACCACATTTCAGGAAACGTGGAGAAACTGGAGAAAGTCCAGAGAAGATCAACACAAATGATGAAAAGTCTAGAGAACATGAGATATGAGGCAAGGCTGAAGGAACTGGCCTTGTTTACCTTGGAAAAGAGAAGACTAAAAAGGGACATGAGAGCAGCTTTCAAGTATCTAAAAGAGTATCATAAGGAGGAGGAAGAAAAATTGTTCTGCTTGGCCTCTGAGGTTAGGATGAGAAGCAATGGGCTTAAATTACAGCAAAGGAGGTTTCGATTGGACATTAGGAAATACTTCCTGCCTGTCAGGGTGGTTAAACAGTGGAATAAATTGCCTAGGGAGATTGCAGAATCTCTATCACTGGAGATATTTAAGACCAGGTTAGACAGGCACCTATCAGGGATGAGCTAGGGCAACTCAACTTTGGAAGGCCCAGGGGCCACACTGATACTTACAGAACATGCTGAGGGCCTCAAATTAGTGTGGTTTCATATGCAAACAAATATATACAAATAGCTTCTCTCACACTGAAAGGCATGAATACAAAGGTTAAGGCAAGACTGCACAACACACAGGCCCCATTTAAGTCAGTTCTGCTGATATTAATAAAATCCAACATTTACCAGATTTCTACTCATGTGACAGCACGAGGTGTACCGGTGGTTTGGAATAGGAATCCTAGTTCGAACTACCTAGTTCGAGCCCCGTGTAGCTGCGCTGCACGGGGTTCGAACCAGCGGGGTTTTAAAAATGGCGGCTCCCCGCTTATGCAAATGAAGCCCGGGAAATTCAAATCCCAGGCTTCATTTGCAAGTGCGGTATGCCTACATTACCCTCCTAGTTCGAACTAGGAGGGTAGTGTAGACATACCCTTGGAGAGGTAGACAACTATGTAGCAGAAGCAGAGAAACGGCTGTCCAGGGGGTCTCTTTAAGCATGTGTCTCAGCTAGCCTTCGGCACCCGGAACCAAGTGCTGACCTAATACTCTGCCTAAACTGGTTCCTAGTAGCCTTAAACGTGAGACAGAGTCCAATCAATGTGGACGCCATTTTTTGAAAAAGCGGATCACTTTTTCATTGCGCTTTTGCTGTATGGATGTCCTCTTTCTAAATAAACTTTTCTGGAAGATCTCTTCTGGAAAAGCCTCCTCTGAAAGAAGCTTGCAGTCTAGACGTAGCCTCAGAATCCAACATAAACACAGTAACCTTTATTAACCAAACTAGTAATCTCATCAAAATATATTGCTAGTTTGATAGGATCTATTTTCCACAAACCCGTATTGATTGGCCTTACTTAAGTACCCTCCTTAAATTCGTAATTAATCAATTTTTCTATTGGCAGTTTCATTTTCTAATCCATATTGACTAAGCCATTCCATTCCTCTTTTAAAAATATTGACACAACATTAAGTGGTCTTCTGGAACTTCTCCAGTGTTCAAAGGCTTATAGTAAATTAACATTACTAGTCCAGCAAACTTCTCACCCAGTTCTTTACAATTCTTGGATACAAGTTTTCTGGAACTGAAGATTTAAAAATGACTAATTTTAGTAGCTGAAATTCAACATTCTTCCAAGTTATTACTGGAATAGAATATGATACAACTTCCTTGTCTGTTTTCTCCAAATACAGAACATAAATATTTATTAAAGTTTATTTCTAACTTTTCTGCAGCAATTTTGATAATTCTACCATTTTCATCTAGTAACAGACCAATGCAATTGTTAGGGTCCTATTTATTCTTAATATACATTAAAAACTTGTCCTTCATATCCTTAACTCTGCTGGCCATAGAGTTTTCCTTTCATTCCTTTGCTTCCCTTATCAATGTTCTATAATTCTTAGCTTCTGGTTAATATTCACTATTAACTTCTTAATTTCATGTGTATTATCTTTACATTATTTTTAAAACTACTTTTACTTCCCCTCTAAACTAGGTTGTTTATTTTACCAATGCGGTCTCCTTCCTCAACTGTGGGATTATAGATTTGGGGCCATCTTGTAAAATATTCTTTAAAAAAAATCCCAATTATCATTATTCACTTTGTTCTGATTATATTGTTCCCCTCAACTGATTTGATCCACAGCTGTTTAAAGTTTTGAGAAATAGGTCCTTTTGAGGTCCAAAGTGTGTATATATACACAAGTGAGTGACTAGACTGGAATGACTGGTGTTGCATATCATATACAGGCAGTCCCAGACTTACGTGGATCTGACTTATGTCGGATCCGCACTTACGAACGGGGCTTTTCTCGCCCTGGAGCTCGCGGGCGGCGGGACCGCCCAGAGCGCAGTGGTCTCACCACCGCATCCTCCGGGGTGAGAAAAGCTGCTCCGGGTCTCCCTGGTGTGCTGGGGGGGACTCCCCAGCACAGCAGGGAGACAGGAGCAAAGCCGCAGAGGCGGCGGGACCTCTGCGCCTCCGTGGCTTTGCTTGGGTCTCCCTGGTCTGCTGGGGGGGGAGGGGGCGCAGCTAGTGCCTCCCCCTCCCCCAGCAGACCAGGATTTTGTTGCGGGATGCCTGGGGTAGAGCAGCTGGGGTGCTGCCGGGTTGATCCTGCGGGGACCTACCCGGCAGTGCCCCAGCTGTTCTGTCCCAGGAGTCCAGATTCAGCCGCTGTTGAAACTGATCAGCGGCTGATTCCAGGAAGCCCGGGGCAGAGCAACTCTGCCTAGGGCTTCCTGTAGTCAGCCGCTGATCAGTTTCAGCAGCGGCTGAATCTGGAGCCAGTTCCGACTTACATACAAATTCAACTTAAGAACAAACCCATAGTCCCTATCTTGTACGTAACCCGGGGACTGCCTGTATGTGATCAAGTCCTGATAATTTTTGCCTACATTACTATTACTTTTTAGCTCTGCGATCAGTCCCTCTTTATCTGTCAATCAGAATGCAGAAAACTGTAACAAGTTCTCATTGCTGAATTTATCCGATGCCTACAAAATATACCAGTTATTTATATGGGTATGAAATTTAAACACGATATCTAGAAACAGCTTATAAATACACCACTTTCTCACAGGTTTCATGCTTTATCTACCCTAGTTTCTCAGAATGGGAGCCTTCCTTAGTTTTAGGTCAATGTAAAGAATAATTATCATTTCCCCAGGTGTGAACTCACATCAGTCATCATGGTAATAGTGTATCCAACTGCAGAGGATGTGTACATGATAGGTCAGCTAGTGCCATAATGCTTATCTGAAAAATTTGTTCCTATTTACTTCTTGTTATTTAGCTTGGTTCACACTTTACAACTACAAAGCAGATTTAACAAAGGGCAGCAGGTTTTTACAGTGACCTTTGAAGCCAATATAGAACTGCCCATTTACCTGTTGTGATTTTGTCTTTCATGTTTTTTTTATTAGACTGCATCAACAAAGTTACCGTTAGGTTTCTGACTACAGTGAATTGGTTGCAGTAAAGATTGAGGTAATTAATTTTGAAACACTAGTAGCTGTTTCAGGTTGTACATTATTTTCTTTAGTGAGGTACATCAATCATTCTTCAAAAAGGATTTACAATAATACATTAACTCTACTCCCAGTATGAATCTAAAGGTACAGGGACAGATATAACCTCTAAAAAGTCTTTATAAACATTACATTCCTAATTCTTGAATAATTTGTAGACCATAACTATTGTATTCATGCTTACATTGTTTCAAAGTCTGACCTACCTCCATAGAAGTCAATGTGGAAACCAAAATCTCAACAGGTAAAAGGGTAGCTCTATACTGGTATCAAAGAATCGGGCTCTTAATTCCTGAAAAGGGAATTTCAAATAGAAAATACTGAATAGGTTTTAATGGCATAATTGGACCGTCATCAAGAAACAGTAGTCTGAAGCTAAGATAAGAAACTGATGTACTTCAGTTTTTAATTGACAGTAGTGTTTATAGGTTCATTATATGAAATAATGGTTCACTAATGCTATTGTTAAAGTCAATGTTCTACATTCACTGATGTATATTTCCATTTTTTGAGGATATCTCCAAAATACCTTTACCCATAGTCTGAATCATAAAATCATAGGATTGGAAGACACCTCAGGAGGTCATCGAGTCCAACTCCCTGATAAAAGCAGGAGCAATCCCAACTAAATACCAGTCATGGCTTTGTCTAGCTGGAACTTAAAAACCTCTAGGGATGGAGATTCCACCACTTCCCTAGGTAACCCATTCCAGTGCTTCACCACCCTCTTAGGGTGCATCTACACTGCACCATAGCTCGAAATAAGATATGCAAGTTGAGCTACGCAAATTGCATATCTAATTTCAATCTTATTTTGAAATAACCTGCTATTCTTAAATGTCCCTTACTCCTTGTGGAATGAGTTTTACAGGGACATCAGAATAGCAAGCCCATTATATCTTGAAATAATGGGCTTGCTATGAAGAAGCAGGATAGCTATTTTGGGATACTTCAGTATTCCGAAATAGTGTTGCAGTGTAAATGTAGCACTAGTGAAATTGTCTTTTCTAATATCCAACTTAGACCTCCCCCACGGCAACTTGAGACCATTGCTCCTCAATCTGTCATCTATCACCACTGAGAACAGCCTCTCTCTATCCTCTGTGGAACCTCCATTCAGGTAGCTGAAGGCTGCTATCAAATCCCCCCTCACTCTTCTCTTCTGCAGACTAAATAAGCCCAAATTCCCTCAGCCCTTCCTCATAAATCATGTGCTCCAGCCCCCTAATCCTTTTTTTTGCCTTCTGGTGGACTCTCTCAAATGCAACCATATCCTTTCTGTAATGGGGGGCCCAAAATTTGATGCAATACTCCGGATGTGGTCTCACTAGTGCTGAATATAGGGAAATAATCACTTCCCTAGATCTGCTGGAAATGCTCCTACTACAGCTTCTTGTTTACTTATATCCAGATTCTCATCCACTGTAATCCCCAAAATCATTTTATGCCTAACTGCTACTTAACCAGTCTGTTCCCGGCCTGTAACAATGCTTGGAATTCTTCCCTTCCAATTGCAGGACTACACTTTCCTTGTTGAGTCTAATCAGATTCCTTTTGGCTCAATCCCCCAATTTGTCTAGGTTACCCTGGATCGTATCCCTACATTCCAGTGTATCTTCCTCTCCCCCTAGCTTAATGTCATCCACCAACTTTCTGAGGGCACAATCCATCCCCTAATCCTAATGCTAATTTTAGAATGATTTTAAACAGTCTCTGTAGTAAGATGAGGGCCTGAAACATAAGCCAATGTTTTACAGATCTGGCTCAAGGCCTGAGCTAATATAAAGCAAAGTTAAGCTATGAGGAAGAGGCAGGCCTCTGCTCATAGAAGTTGGCAAAAAGAGGGCTGATATTACAAAAACACTCATTACTAAGAGGTACAAGGTACAGGCTATAAGAACATTCCAGTGAGATCATTAAAGGACACCTCGTAAGAAACATCTCGGTACCAGCACACACCCAACAGACACCAGGAACATAGCGACTCAGGTTCAGAACAGGATCTGAACTGACAACCTGATAGACAGTGATTAAACCCCCATTTACAAGGTAATGGGGTGGATCTAGGTACATGAGAGAGTGGCAACTTAACACGTCAGAAGTGAAGTGTAACTTATATATACCCGTGTATAAAAATGTACCCCAAAGCATTGGGAACTGACTGAATTGGTTCTTTGTCAGAGGATACATTTGCATAGTGGTTCAGTAGAGTCTACTGACAACTATTATTGTACTCCATTTGACAATAAACCTGGCCTGGTACCTTTGATCCTTATCTGATTTTGTGGTCATTGGTGGCTGCCCTGGAGTCTGCTGGGTTGACCACTTGTGCAAAGTCAACACAGCACATAGGAAGAGCATATACACACACAACCAAAGGATTATCCTCACTGAAGAACCAGAAAACTTGTCAGGACGCCCCACCCAGGATGCCTGACTACCACATTCACAGTAATTGCACAGATTTATTTATTATACCTGAAGGATCATATTCTGCAGTTCTTAGGCTAACCTCTTACCAAGACTCATGTCAAATGCTATTTTCATAAGTATTGTCATTTATTTGTATTACAATAATGTCTATGGACTGGAATCAAGGATCTGGGCCTCATTATGCAAGATGCAACAAAAGAATAAAAAGATTATATTCTCTGCAACAAAGAACTCACAATAAAACACAATTGGATGAAACAGAATTTGAGAACAAAGTAACAGTAAAATGAATATATTCTGCAAAGTAGCCAGTAACCTCAGTTCATATTTTCTTGAATATCAATTGATATTGTAGTTAGGGATTTAAGCGACTAATTGATTGGTCAAGTATCCAACAAGAAAAAGCTTATCGGAGAGTCGACACACTAGTCAGCTAGTCGCTTTCCCCCCTTGCTGTATCTATCAGAAAGAGGTACCAAGGGAGAGGAAGGATGTGGGGTGCTGGGGGGAAAGCGTCTTAAAAGCCCGTTACCCCCGATTCAGCTCCATGGGAGGGGGCAGGGGAGCAGCAGTGGTGTTCCACATTTGAAATGTACAAGGGTCCCCACTGAAGCTCCTGTGCATTTCAAAGTGGAAGCATCGCATGGAGCCTGGTTCCAGCTGGGAACTTAGGGTATGTCTACACTACAAAGTTAGTTCGAACTAACGGACGTTAGTTCGAACTAACTTTAATAGGTGCTACACTAGCGCTCCGCTAGTTCGAATTTGAATCGAACTAGCGGAGCGCTTAGTTCGAACTAGGTAAACCTCATTTTACGAGGACTAACGCCTAGTTCGAACTAGCTAGTTCGAACTAAGGGCTGTGTAGCCCTTTAGTTCGAACTAGTGGGAGGCTAGCCCTCCCCAGGTTTCCCTGGTGGCCACTCTGGCCAACACCAGGGAAACTCTATGCCCCCCTCCCGGCCCCAGACCCCTTAAAGGGGCACGGGCTGGCTACGGTGCCCGTGCCAGGTGCAAGCCTGCCAGCACCCAGCTAGCAGACCCTGCACCTGGCACGGCACAGAGCCACCCACCCGATGCCCCCCAGCCCACCCCCTCTTGCCGGGACCAGGCTGGCGGCTCCTGGGAGCTTGCCCTGGACCGCAAGAGGCGGGCACCTTCCTGGGCTAGTGCAGACATCGTGGACCTTGTCCACGATCTCCGCACTAGGCACAGGAAAGTGGCCGTCTAGGGCAGGAGAGCTGCCAGCCTGGCCACCCAGGACCAGGTGTGCATGAAAATCAAGGGGGTCCACTGAGACCCCCGACACTGAGCCCTGAGCTTACAATGGCCGTCCTGGGTCAGACCAAAGGTCCATCTAGCCCAGTAGCCTGTCTGCCAACAGCGGCCAACCCTAGGGACCCTGGAGGGGATGGACCGAAGACAATGACCAAGCCATTTGTCTCGTGCCATCCCTCTCCAGCCTTCCACAAACTTTGGGCAGGGACACCACTCCTACCCTCTGGCTAATAGCACTCCATGGACCCAACCTCCATCACTTTATCTCACTTCCCTTTAAACTCTGTTCTAGTTGTAGCCTTCACAGCCTCCTGCAGCAAGGAGTTCCACAGGTTAACTATTTGCTTTGTCATCAACAACAACAACAACTTTCTCTTACTAGTTTCAAGCCTGCTACCCATTCCTTTCCTTTGGTGTCCTCTAGTCCTTCTTTATGGGAACTCAGGAAGAACTTTTATGAATGCACCCTCTCCACCCAACCCCTGCTTTTAGAGACCTCTATCCTGTCCCCCCTCCGTCTCCTCTTTTCTAAGCTGAACAGTCCCAGTCTCTGTAGCCTTTCTTCATCTGGGACCTGTTCCCAACCCCTGATCATGTTAGTTGCCCTCCCCTCTCCCAGCCTTTCTCTTCCCCTCTCCCACCTCCTTTTCCCAGTCTCCCCCAGTTTTTTTCAATAAAGACAGAGTCAATGTTGGAAGAAACGTTATCTTTATTTTGTACATCAAGAAGAAGGGGGGCTAGGGAAGGGTAAGTGGAAGGAGGTGAGGGAGGAATGGGGTACGAGCCCCCGATGGGGAGGACTGGGCTGGCTCTGCGGGCTTCTGGGGGTGGAAGCTCTCCTGCAGCCCCCCAATTACTCCCTCTCCCCAGATGGCAGCCTGCGGCAAGTGCAGCCGGGCTGATGGCCGAGTGGTGTGATGTGCCCAGTGTGGGCACTCAGGGCACTCCAAGCCAGAACTTCTTTGCAAGCGGGGCACCCCTTAGAACTGTGTGTCCGGGGTGGGGGTCGGGACCCTTTAAGCGCAGCCCTCGGCTAGCCTGAGACAGCATCTCCATGCTCTAAGTCCTCCTTTTATGCCCTGCCGGCACTGCTTCCGGCCATCCTTAAGCCCTGTTCAGAGTCCACTCAATGTGGACTTACTAGTTCGAACTAGCAAAACGCTAGTTCGAACTAGTTTTTAGTTCTAGATGCGTTAGTTCGAACTAGCTTAGTTCGAATTAACTAATTCGAACTAAGTTAGTTCGAACTAGCGCTGTAGTGTAGACGTACCCTTAGAGAGTCCCCAGGCTCCACATGGCATCTCAGTCTTTGAAATGTACAAGAGTCCCCGCTGGGATGTCACATACAGCCTGGGGCCAGTGGGGAAGTTGGAGAGTCCCCCGCTGGCCACAGCTCCATGGCGCATTTCACTCTTTAAAATGCACAAGAGCCTCTGCTAGGGCTATTGTACATTTCAAAGGTGGAATACCACACAACATTTCCACCTTTGAAATGTAGCAACAGCCCAGCGGGACTCTTGCTACATTCCAAAGCGAAAGCGCCCTTATCAACTAATCAAATAGTCAATGGAAATTCCATCCGCTATTTGATGAGTTGATTAATTTCATTTTTAACATCCCTAATTTTAGTTGCTTTTTAATACCTTAAAAATATAGATATTGGACAAGGTAATACAGCTTGCTCACCTCAACTATATTAAAACACCAAACATTAACAAGACCTTTGAATCAAAACCATATCAACATTAATGAGACTGAAAAGATAAGTTTTGTGACAGGGTGGCTCAGGCACTGAGGCCAAAGAGGCCAAAGAGAAGTCATCCAGGAGGCTAGAATGGCGATAGAAGAAATCAGCCAATGGGGACCAGGAAGGTCTATAAGAAGAAGCTATAGGACCAGAGTCAGCTCAGTGTATCTAGAGCCCTGAATCAGTGAAGACTAACTTTCTGGCTGGTTAGCTACAGGAGCAGCAGCTCCATGGAAAGCTTTTGTGGGGAGCTATTGTGGACTACGGTGTACTATATGTTGAGACTGAGATAAGTCCCTAAGGTAAGGGTGAGGAAGCAGTCTCCAGGAGGGGACACCTTGGAGGCACCACTGTCGAACAGAATGGGGAACGAACTAAGGCTACGTCTAGACTACATTCCTCTTTCATCAGAGGGATGTAAATGAGCACTTCGAAAGTGCTAATGAAGCCGGGATTTAAATATCCAACACTTCCTTTGCATTTTCGCATTATGGCACTCTTTCAAAATACCACTATTTCGAAATAAGAGACGCTGTTAAGATGCGGTTATTTCGAGAGAAAACCCTTCTCTCGAAATAACTGGTAAACCTCATTGTATGAGGAATAAGGGTTATTTCGAGAGAAGGGTTTCTCTCAAAATAACCGCATCTTAACAGCGTCTCTTATTTCAAAATAGTGCCATAACACAAATATGCAAATGAAGCGTGGGATATTTAAATCCCGGCTTCATTAGCAATTTCATATGTCTTCATTTGCATCCCTCTCTTGAAAGAGGGTGCAAGTGTAGACATACCCTAAGAGGGACACTAAAAGAGGGCACTGAGATGGGCCCTTGTTAAGAGTGTGCTGTGGAAGGGGTTTAAGTGATTCACACCAGGCATTACACAATGAGGAGTAACAGTTAACTCGAACTAAGGACTTAGTTCGAGTTAACATTTGACTGCCACGTGTAGCCGCAGGCAGTTAGTTCGAACTAAGAGGATTTAAAAATGGCGCCTGGATGGGAAGATGCAAATGAAGCCCGGGATATTTAAATTCCGGGCTTCATTTACAACTTCGAATGCCTACATTAGTCTCCCTCGTTCAAAATAGGGGACTAGTGTAGACATACCCCTAGATCAGTGGTCTCCAACCTTTTTACACCCAAGATCACTTTTTAAATGACAGACCAAGCCAAGATCTACCGCCCTGCCCCTTCCTTGAAGCCCCGCCCTCTCTATTCTCCTCTCCATCACTTGCTATCCCCAATCCTTATACTGATGCTTATTTTTTTTATTATTCTTCTGTAGGAAGAGGTTTTTCCAACATTTAGACTGTCTACACTGGACCAAATGTCAGAAAAAAAACCCTTCTTTTGGAAGCCACCTTATTCCTTGTGGAAAGAGGAATATAGGGGTGACCAAAAGAGCCTGTTTGCTCTTCCACTAAAAAAGCGGAAGAACAAACACAACCCTGGATGCAGAAGAGTTTTTCTGGGATATCTCTAGAATCCTGAAAAACTCCTGCAGTCTAGCTGGACCCTTGCTGTGTTGAGACAGGATGTGTAGGCTCTGGGGTGGGAATGAGGGATTTGGGTGTGGGAAGGGGTGAGAGGTGCAAGCTCTGGGAGGAAATCTGGATGCAGGAGAAGGTGGAGAAGGGGACACTGGCTCGGGGAGGAGGCTCCATGCTGGGCAGTGTTGCGATACTAAGCAAGCAACAGGCTTGTGGATGTGAGGGTTCAGGAATTTGGGTTGGGGTATGTGAGGGCCTGAGAGCATGAGGGTCCAGTGTTTGATAGGCTCAGATCTAGGGTCTGGGAAAGGGGGAGTGCAGGAGTGGTTGTGGCCAGATGGGGGCTTGGCCCCAATTGGGTGTTTGTTGGCCAGGCTTCATTTTTAAATAGAATACTATGTTAAACACAAAAAGTTTCTGCATTGTCTTTATTTATGAGAATGGCAGGGAACCTGCCTTGAGTCAGGTGTCACTGACCCATATAAAAGTCATTTGGGAGCAGGGGACACAGTACTGGGGAGGAGTGCTAGTGGGTTCTGGAGCAGGGAACAGGGTGCTAGTGGAGGCAGAGGAGACGGGGCAGGGTGCCAGGACAGGTTTCCGCAGCAGGGGACAGGGTGCTGGGGGGGACAGGTTTCTGCAGAGGCGAGCAGGGGGACAGGTTTCTGTAGTAGGAGACAGGGTGCCAGAAGGAACTGGTTTCTGCAGGGGGGCAGGGTGCCGGGAGACAAGTTTCTGCAGGGGGGGCAGGTTTCTACAGTGGGGTCGGGGGGGCAAGGGAGAGGGAACAGGGGGCCAGGAGGGCAGGGGACAAGTTTGGGGCAGAGAAGAGGGAACAAGGTTGGGGGCAGGGAGTTCCCTACACCAGCCACGGAGGGAAGCCTCCGACCCACACTCCCTCCGGACTGACCGCAGGGCAGCCGGGCTGAAGCGAAGAAAAGTGGCTGCCTGGCCAGCTGGTCATGGTGCTCAGCCAGGGTGCCACCAAGCTCCACGTGAGCAGGCACAGAGGGGAAGCCGCCCAATCAACTGGAGCGTGGTTCAGTCTCCTCTGGGCTGAACGCCACAGCCAGAAGGCCAGGCAGCTTCTCCTCTGCACCAGCCCACGTGGAGTGTGGTGCACCCTGGCTGAGCACCATGGCCAGCTGGCCAGGCAGCTGCTTCTCTTCCCTCCAGCCCAGCTGCCCTGCGCTCAGCCCAGGGAGGCTGCGCCTAGCTCCAGCTGTGAAAGCCACAGTCAACTGGCTGGGGTGTTTCAGCTCTCCCGACCTCCCAGCTCCCACCATTCCTCGCAGCTACTCACCTGTGTTGTTGCTCAGTGAGTAGCTGCTCCTCAAATGAGGAAATCTAATGTAAATGTACTGTGCAGGTACGCAGTTCAGAGAGGGCTCAAGAGCTACTCTTAGAGCCCCTGAGATCTACCGGTAGCTCACGATCTACTGGTTGGTGACCACGGCCCTAGATCCATAAACAGAGATGACGAGTTCCTAAAATAGTGGAAGCAATTTTTCCAGATAATATATACTAGAAGAAACAGCACTCACTTTGTACTGATACGTTGCTAGGCAGGTGAAATAGTGGAATCAAATTCAACCCCTACTTTGAGGATTGTAAACAGTGTGGACCGAACAGATCTAATGAATTGGAGATGTACCAATTTGAGCAGTCTGGTGAAGTGTCTTCAAAATAATTTAAAAGATCTGGAAGGCAACTGGAATGCTACTAAGAGAGGAGAAATATGCCATACCTAGTGAGAACTGATGATCTTTTAATAATCAGCATTTCTTATTGAATCCATCTGCAGATAAGACAAACAGAGTGTCAGTTTAGATTTTTGTAATAGTCCCATTACTGAAGTATGCCAGTTCCTCATCATTGACAATAATGGGCTCTAAATGCTGCAGTGGCATAAACCCAAATCTCAAAATTAGTTTTATAAAAATGATGATGTGCTCTAGCAATAGTGAAAGAAATATAAAAAATAGGTGTCTAATATGATGCAGCACAGTCAGCTCAAGACATACCATCATCCTCAAAATTTTTCTAGAAAACACCAACACAATACTCTAAATATAAAACACCATGGTAACAGAATTCAGTATTCATTAGTGGAACTTTATAGCTACAAGATAAGGGTTATAGCACCTACAGCCTTTCATCTCGGAGTAACGTGTTCAAACCCAGTTCAAGCTAGTAACAGTAAAGTCATTATAGTAGCCTCTCATGACTAGGCAGTCTCCTACTATTATGTTATGAGCCCCTGAACATTGTCACAAATGGTAATCTTCAAAGCAGTTTTCAAGGAGAAAAGGGAGACAGAACAACCCTCCTATCTTCAGAGATGGTCCATTCAGAAGAAGGTAGAAACAAACTGATAGGCACCTTGCAGCAATCTGCATTGTTGCTCATTATATGCTTCTTTTTTATATAAATAGAAGAAGTCAGGCTAGAATTTTCATGCTTAAACTCACTTGCCAAAGATCAGCAGAAGTTACCTTTTTGTTGATGTGGACCATGCCACTTTGTTAAGGCTATTGATTAACCTCAGTTTGTTTAGCTCCGCCCATTCTCAGATGCCTAAATCAGAGTCCTAACAATACATAGGTAATAGCTCTAAAAGACAAGTAATAGGCAACATCTATCTGGACAAAGCAGTAGGAGCTGTGCTAATTAAGTTTAGCCAATGAAATATGCTCTTTGAGGGTGGGCACATGGCATAAGAGCTTCAGTAGATCTGACTCAAGGATAAATCAGCAGGGGAGCCTAAAATCATTTGACTAAAAATGGTGTAGTTCAATGTCCCCTGGCATCTGGAGGAGCAGTATCTCCCTCTGTGACCACAGGGCCAGAAGAGCCATCATCGCCTGGCCAACAGCCTGAGGAGCTCATTATCCCAGCTCTGGCCCTGGCGGAGTTGTGTCCACAATGATTTGGGGGGCCATACCCCTGCTCTTCCCCCCTTACATGCCTCTGGCTGTAGGTATTATGCAGAAAGGAATAAAACCTATTGCACTGAACCTCGCTGCAAAACACCCCCAATCCAACAGAAATACCATATCTCTGCTGTATGTGTCTGCCAAGAAATGGAAAGATCATGCAGAGGGTGACATAGAATCCAGCTCCATGGTCATTCTCCTTCTTGGTGCACAAAGTTTCAGGAGGGTTGTATGCAAGTCAGAGCACTGACAGGAACATAAGAAGTTAATCCACAAACAATGGTTCTAATGAAGCACAATCCCAGGGTGTCTCTGGGTATGTCTACACAACACAGTTATTTCGAAAACACACATGTTATTTCAAAATAATAAGGTGAGAGTCCACACAGCAAGAGCATTATTTTGAAATTGTTTTGAAATAACAGGCTTCGTACTCTGGAATAGCAAACTCTCATTTCACAAGGAATGACACTTATTTCAAAATAGGGTGTGTGGGGATGGCACGTGTGCTTATTTTGAAATAATTTGCCAGGGCTTCTCATAGCTGCCCTGGTAGCCACTCTATCCACACTCATCAAAATTCTATTGTTTCCTTTTGCTTGCAGCCTTTAAAGGTACAGGCAGAAGGGAAAGTGCTTGTGGCACAGTGCAGGCCCTGCTCGCACCATGCCACACACCAATACCCTGCCCCACCTTCCCTGCTGCCATGGCAGACCCCAGTGATCCCAGTTACCTGAAAGATGTGAGGGAGGAATGAGGCACAAGCCCCCAGTGAGGCATACCAGTGAGGCTCCTCAGGATGGAAGCTCTCCCGCAGGGCCTCCTGGATACTGACAGACTGCCGATGGACGTCCTGGATGGCAGCCTGCAGAAAGTGCAGCCAGGCTCACAGCAACACATCCAAGAGAAGCACCAATGCACCCAGGGTCAGCTATGGCTCTATGTTGCAGAGTGCTGTGGTGTCCCAAGTGAGGGCAATCAGAGCACGCAGAGAAAATATGCTTTGCTGCTCCTCAGTGAGGTAGGCAAGCAAGCAGGGAAACCTGAGAATCGGCTGTCCAGCGGGGTCCCTTTAAGCACAATCCTCAGATAGCCTCCAGCAGCAGCCACACAAGGTAACTCCTGACCTAATGCCCTGCCAGAGCCAGTTCTGGCCAGCCTTAAATGTGATTCAGCGTTCAATCAGTGTGGATGCACTATTTCAAAATAGCAAAATGCTATTTCAAAATGCATTTTGCGTACAGACACATTATTTCAAAATAAGATATTTCAAAATAATGCTGTAGTGTAGACATACCCTAAAAGAATAAATATTATTTTGTTTATATAATTTAAGTGAGTCTCCTGCTCTCCATTCTACATATTAAGACTAGTTTTTAAATATTTTAGCAGTATTTATCCAGTCTTTAAAGAAGCTGCTTGTCTAATTTCTTTTATGAGGCTGATGTGAGTTGCCACAATCCTAAAATGTCCAAACCAACTGTCAAGGCTGATTCCCAACTCTGGTACAATGAATGCAGAAGTGGGGGCCCACAAAAGTACCCCCAAACCTTATCTTTACAGTCTTGGGCATAAAGCTTCTCCTCAAATCTTAAAAGCCTAGATTTGGGGGATAAAAATCCACTGCCATCACCCACGTAATGGTAAGAAAACCAGAGAAGAGATCACTTGGGAGATCTCAGCCCTGCAGTAAAACCAGGACACAAAAAATAACCAATACCAGGTTAATAAAAAAGAAAGAACTTTTATTATCACCACAATATTCCTGTTACAAGCATAGTTGGATTGGCTAGATGATAAAAGCCACCAATTAATAAACTCATGGGGAATTTTCCCATGGGGAAGAAAACTTAGTTACAAAAGAGAGGAAAACCCATTTCTAAATGCATAGACATCAGATCCACAATCCCAAACCATAAAACAATAAAACCTAATGGATTTATCTAAACTTTACCCTACTTACAGATAGTGAAGAGTCTTTTCTTGGAGAGAGACATTTTGTCTGTAGCCCTCAGTATCTGGGTAGAAACTGATCAGGGATAAAGGAGGGGAAAACCCAAAATTCCTTTGTCACAATTTGAAATTCCTACCTGCATTTCTATTGGCTGCCTGCTACCTGGTTAGGTACAGTTAACCCCTTAGTCCCCAGGCTGCTAGCTAACCCTCATGGTCATGACACCAACAAAAACAAATACAGCACGATGTACTCTAAATTCGGACATACCCAATTGTTCAAATTATTAATATTTACTTCCATTCAGATGTATTAGCCTGTTTACAAATACAGATATATTCATTACTAATTGCTTTGGTATTATTTTTGTAGCTGCTATTTCAGGGAGTTATATTTTCATATCTTTGTTAATTCCTGAAAAATATTGTTACATATAATTCTAACACTGTGTTTTTGCAATTGTATTTAAAAAAGGGGTGAATGTAGGATACTCAGTAACAATTCTTGTGTAAGGCCCAGTTCAATTCCCATTAGAATCCATGTAAATATCCCCTTCATTTTAACGAGAGTTATACATGGTCCTGTAATAAGGTCCTGGAGTCAGTTTAGTGTTAAAAATTATAACTTCAGTGAAATATTTGTTACTTCTGCAACACAGGCAGATGCTGTATATTTTCTTTATACTAACATCTACCAACAAGTATATTAGTACACTTTAATCCATTAAAGGAGAAACCTGGTGGTTTTCTTCTTTTATTATTTTCTAACAAAGTATGGACAGCTGAGAGCTTTGTAACACTGCATGTTAAAGTACTTAAAATTAATAATCAGGGAATACATTTGCAAATATAGGGGCCAAGGTTTGACCTTTAAAAAGTATATGCAAGGGAACACAAGTAATTGGTTTTGTAAAGGATGCACATATGTGGTTGCTAGCCCTACAATTAGGGCAAGTTCAGGACTAATCATTGAAGAACACATGCAGCACTAATCCAGATTTACCCCAATAGAGTCTGGTATTGAACAAAAAGGTGTAGCTATACAAGTGCAAAATTAAAACCTAATGAATTAAAATGACCCAACAAGGGGGTGTATGCAGTATGAGGGCATTAACACACAGAGCCATACCTTAATCAGTAACTAAACAACTTTCTGAGAGGGTAGCCCCTCTCTTTATTAAGATCCCCCTACAACACACATCCTCATGCTGTCTGGTGAAGGTGGAGGATAAGGAATTCTATACACACTCTACAGTGGGCAAGGACAGGCAATAACCCAAACAAACCATTAGGAGGTCATATATAGGTAACCATTTTGGGGTTTAAAGAGGATGTGTCCTTTTAACACCTTGTCCTGAAGCAAAAGAAGTGCTGATGCTTCCAGGAAGAGTAAGTGCTGGTTATTCCTAAATTAAGGAAATTAGTTAGGGAAGTGGATTAGACTAAAGAATTTATTAATCTAAAAGTGGAGGAGGCCTGGGATTATTTTAAGTTAAAATTGCAGAAGCTATCAGAAGCCTGTATCCCAAGAAAGAGGAAAAAATATATAGGTAGGTGTTTTAGACCCATTTGGATGAGCACGAATCTCAGGGAGGTGATTAAGAAAAGGCAGAAAGCATATAAGGAGTGGAAGATGGGAGGGATCAGCAAAGAAAGCTACCTTATTGAGGTTAGAGCATGTAGGCACAAAGTGAGAAAGGCTAAAAGTCATGTTGAGTTGGACCTTGCAAAGGGAATTAAAACCAACAGTAAAAGATTTTATAGCCATATAAATAG
This sequence comes from Pelodiscus sinensis, assembly GCF_052426305.1. Classification (NCBI taxonomy): domain Eukaryota; kingdom Metazoa; phylum Chordata; order Testudines; family Trionychidae; genus Pelodiscus; species Pelodiscus sinensis. The sequence continues at coordinate 25,354,136 of NC_143059.1, read as the reverse complement.
GAAGAAAACAAAAAAAAGAGGAAGTGGGACTGCTAATCACTGAGGATGGAGTGGAGGTTAAAGATAATCTAGGCATGGCCCAATATCTAAACAAATACTTTGCTTCAGTATTTAATGAGGCTAATGAAGAGCTTAGGGATAATGGCAATATAACAAATGGGAATAAGGATATGAAGGTAGTTATTACCAAACTCGAACATCTTAATGGGAGTAAATCAGGGGGCCCAGATAATCTTCATCCAAGAATATTAAAGGAACTGACACATGAAATTTCAAGTCCATTAGCAAAATTTTTTAATGAATCTCTAAACTCAGGGGTTGTACCATTTGATTGGAGAATTGCTAATATAGTTCCAATTTTTAAGAAAGGGAAAAAAAGTGACCTGGGTAACTACAGGCCTGTTAGTTTGACATCTGTAGTATGCAAAGTCTTGGAAAAAATTTTGAAGGAGAAAGTAGTTAGGGACATTGAGGTTAATGGCAATAGGGACAAATTACAACATGGTTTTACAAAAGGTAGATCGTGCCAAACCAACCTGATCTCCTTCTTTGAGAAAGTAACAGATTTTTTAGATAAAGGAAATGCAGTGGATCTAATCTACCTCGATTTCAGTAAAGCATTTGATACAGTACCACATGGGGAATTATTGGTTAAATTGGAAAAGATGGGGATCAATATGAAAATTGAGAGGTGGATAAGGAACTCGTTAAAGGGGAGACTACAGCGAGTCATACTGAAAGGTGAACTGCCAGGCTGGAGAGAGGTTACTAGTGGACTTCCTCAGGGATCAGTTCTGGGACCATTATTATTTAATCTTTTTATTACTGACATCGGCACTAAAAGGGGGAGTGTGCTAATAAAGTTTGCGGATGACACAAAGTTGGGAGGTATTGCCAATTCAGAAAAAGATTGGGATATCATAAAGGAAGATCTGGATGATCTTGTAAATTGGAGTAATAGCACTAGGATGAAATTTAATAGTGAGAAGTGTAAGGTCATGCATTTAGGGATTAATAACAAGAATTTTAGTTATAAACTGGGGACACATCAGTTGGAAGTAACGGAAGAGGAGAAGGACCTCGAAGTCCTGGTTGATTATAGGATGACTATGAGCCGTCATTATGACATGGCTGTGAAAAAGGCTAATACGGTCTTGGGATTCATTAGGCGAGGTATTTCCAGTAGGGATAAAGAGGTGTTAGTGCCGTTATACAAAGCATTGGTGAGACCTCATTTGGAATACTGTGTGCAGTTCTGGTCTCCCATGTTTAAGAAGGATGAATTCAAACTGGAACAGGTACAAAGAAAGGCCACTAAGATGATCCTAGGAATGGAAATCCTGTCTTATGAAAGGAGACTCAAGGAACTTGGCTTGTTTATCTTAACCAAAAGAAGGCTGAGGGGAGATACTATTGCTCTCTTTAAATATATTAGAGGGATAAATGCCAAGGAGGGAGAAGAATTATTTAAGCTCAATACCAATGTGGATACAAGAACAAATGGATATAAGATGGCTATTAGGAAGTTTAGACTTGAAATTAGGCGAAGGTTTCTAACCATCATAGGAATGAAGTTCTGGAACAGTCTTCCAAGGGAAGTAGTGGGGGCAAAAGACCTATCTGGCTTCAAGATACAGCTAGATGGGTTTATGAAGGGGATGGTTTGATGAGATAACATGATCTTGGCAATTAACTGACCTTTCACTATCAGTGGTAAATAGGCCAATGGTGGGAAGATAGGAGTTACTATAGAGAACTTTTTTCTGGGTGTCTGGCTCGTGAGTCTTGCCCACATGTGCAGGGTTTAGCTGATCACCATATTTGGGGTCGGGAAGGAATTTTCCTCCAGGGTTGATTGGCAGAGGCCCTGGAGGTCCAGACACCATTAGGTGTAGGAGCAGCATGGGTTCAGTACAGCCCAACACAAGGGTTGTCTGGTGAGTTGGGTTCCCCTGCAGTGCAGTGGTTCCTGCTCTAGGGTATAACAAGATGGTACAGCCTCTGAATACACTTTCCAATAAGTGCCCGTGTCTGCATTACAATTAGATGACAGGGTTGCACTTGAATGAAAGAACATGCATAAGCTCACAGTCCAAGTCAAGTAATATGGGGTTATAGTTTATCTTTTGTCCATGCTACAACAAACCATTTGCAAGATCAGCAGAAGCAGAGGTTAGCAGACTTCTGTGGTTGAGACATGGTCTCACCCAGATATTTTCCCGGGACTGAAAAAGGGGAACTTAGATCTGGACTTTTCACCCACATAGGATGGTAGGGAAAATACCCTCAGACTCAGCAGATGTATTATTAAATATAAGTCCCAAATAATTGATTCAACATTAGAAACATCCCCTATTGAATATGTATCAAACATGTTCTCGTCAGCGTCACTTAGTATAAAAGTGGGACCTCAGCCAACGGGCGATAGGGAGGAGAAGATGTAGTCCTTGGAAGGGCCAGAATGATGGCTCCTGGTGATGAGGAAGGTGAAGGTAATGACTGAGATGATGGGCTAACATCTAAGATTGTTCTAGAAGGAATGATGTAAGCATATGGTAAGGAAATATGGAGGCACATTCACTGTCTTATGAAATTGAGGTGTTTGTGACTTTGCTAGCCATATTAATAAACTGTAAATATTGTAAATATACAAGAGTTTCTATATTGTGAGTGTTGCAACCATGCACATCAGGGTTCCCAATCATAGTATAATTGAACACTGCACCTGATCCTGGGACAAAGAACCTGTCAACCCTAAAGGTGGGTAATTAGAATTTAAACATAATCTTAGATCAGGCTAGAGCAGGCCCTCTTGCAGTGAAGCAGATGAGAAATCTGCTCAAAGGCTGAGATGGATAAAGCAGCCAAACCCACATGAAGCACACACAACTCTTCACAGTATTGTTTTTGGTTTTAAAAATGGAGTAATCTTCCATCCGCTCATATAGGGATATTGAACAATAAAAATGTATCTGACTTGGGAGACACCAGCTGCCACAAAATTAATTCATTCCTCGTCTATCTTACAATTTGGAATTTGAACTTATTGAAATAAATTTAAGCTCCTAGATGAGAGAGTCTCTTTTTTTAATTGATACGTATATCTTTTATATACATGTACAAGTGTTACATGTATGAAATTCCAAATACAAAATTACTTCCTAGTCATTTTAATTAAAGCATTTATTCACTGTACTTCAGATGTTACGTCTCTACTTTATTACACTTTGAAGCATGAATCACCACAGATTTATACTTTATAATGCTATGTATCCAGTCCTCAGTATCTTGAGGAGATGACTATATATTTGTTTAATTTTGCTACTGTAGATGATGTTACCAATTTATCTCATGTTCTTGTCAATCTGCTCCCTTATACTAATAGACTTGAATTCCATTTTTACCTTCTGAAAGAGTTGCACAACCATTTAATTTTGTCCCTTCTATTATAGCTTTTATTTACCCATTTTTGGAATATTCATAGATTTAAAATGCAGATAGGATATCACAATAATTGAAACTGCCATCAAACAGCCCCTGGTTCCAAGGGCGAAAATACTGCTGGGACACCAGTGGGACACAGAATATTGGAAGTTAGGCTTCAAGCAACATAGTGGCATGGATAGAACAGTCCACAGTGTTTAACAGTGTGCTACTTGTTCATCTTCCTCTACTTTTAGTTTCACCCATTGCAAATAAAACATGGTAGCGGGGATGGAACACTTGGCAGCTCAAGCCATGGAACTTGGGCTGAAGCTCCCTAGTGCCTCATATTTTCCAGACACAAATCTACCCCGGGAATGGAAGGAGAGGAGTGTGAGCCATATACACCTGCCCATCCTGAGCAACAGCAAGAATGTCAATGTTGTTTTAATTTGCTTGGGGGCAATCAGAGAGATCAGTACCACTGTGAAGCTCACCACTGCTCCAATTCTCTCAGCTGCCCCAGGAGCTTATTTCTCCTCAAAGCAGAACAAAAAAAAAACTGGTGAGAGAGAGCCCAATCCAGAGGGGAGAAGATAGACCCCTACGTTATAGCAGTATGCCTATATGCAATTTTGAGGACTTGACACACTTCCTGATTCTGGACAGGACAGTGCAAAGCACTTGATGTCACCACCTGTGGGGCTCAGCGAATGATTAGATGTGGAGATTTGCAGTGGAAGTCTCAAGAGAAAGGGTGAAATCTCAGGGGCACAATGTCCCCAGAAGTAAAGTCAGTAAGACAAAGGAGAGCAGTTGAACACAATCCCATATCCTCAGTGAGGCCGTGTCCAGACTCAGGGTTTTTTTCGGGAAAAGTAGCCTTTTCCCGAAAAAACTTCCCCTGCGTCCAGACTCAAGCCGCGTTCTTTCGAAATTATTTCGAAAGAACGCGGCTTTTCTTTCGATGGCGGTAAACCTCGTTTCACGAGGAAGAACGCCTTCTTTCGAAAGTTCCTCTTTCGAAAGAAGGCGTTCTTCAATGTAAAGAGGCCGTCTTCGAAAGAGAGCATCCAGACTCGCTGGGTGCTCTCTTTCGAAAAAGCGGATTTCTCTTTCGAAAGATCCGCCTGCAGTCTAGACGCGATCTTTTGAAAGAGGCTCTTTCGAAAGATGCTTTCGAAAGAGCCTCTTTCGAAAGAAGCCTGCAGTCTAGACATAGCCTGAAATTCATTTCATGTGGGAGATAGCATGGGTGAATACAAAAGCAATGTCCTACCCTAGGACAGCATTAGAAGGAATGTGGCAAGTTGCATCATTTTAACAAGATGTGCAAGAGCAAAAGAAAGTACCAGATTGACTTAGTCAGACTTGTTTAAGATGTGTATGGCATGTCAGATAGCTATGGTGATACAACTGCCTCCTAGATTCAAAGACTATAGGGATAAGAGAGCAACAAGAGATGACACCAACCTCAGTACATGCCACAATGTTGTTAATAAAGAAATGCTTTGTGTGAGTAGAGCAGGATAGCAGGACTTCTTGCAGTGTGATTCCTTTGGGTGAACTGCACTTAACACACCTATTATGGTAACTAGTCTCTGAAATGTGCTATGAAAACATAAGGCTGCATATAGAAGAACATGACCCCACAGTAACTAATCTAAATAGCCTCTGAATTGGGAGTTGGAAGAGATACCACTTTCTAATGTCCCCAGCTGATGACATCTTGCAAGAAATTTCCAAAGCCAAAAAGTGAGGACTAGATTTTGACACATACTCTTAGATAAAAAGTTCATATTATAGACAACTTTTGCAACACCATTTGGTTGCTACAGATGGCTGTGTATGCCAATGGGGAGAAGCATAAGGATCTTGCACAAAACAGCATTTTTGCGCAAAACGGAAACGGCCACACTGCTTCTTTTTGTGCAAAACCCCTTTCACAAAAAAAATTGGCAGAAAATATGCCAATGACATCACGACTCATGCCAATGAGTCCCTCCTTAGCATATTTTCTGCCACAAAAACTTGCAGTGTAGACGAAGCCTGAGACATGACATACCTTGGACATCTACTCACCTCAGAGGGACTGAAAGCAGACCCCAATAATATAAAAGGGAGTCAGACATGCCATTTCTAGTGGATGTGTTTTATAGAAATGATAAATTCGCTTTCCAAGTTCTGTCTACACCTATACATGAGCTCACAGAGCAGGATGTTGACTGAAAGATTCTCAAAAGCAAACATTTCATGCTGAAACAAATGAGAGTAGATGCCTTTGTCTTGAAGTACTATGAGCCAACACTCCTTCCCCGCCCCTGCCAAAAAAAACCCAAACAAACATATTTACAATTGAATGTGATGCATTAGAGAAAGTATTGGATGTAGCTCTTTTGCAGGACCAGCTGGTCATTCATGTAAATAAAGCCATCCAAGACCAAGCAGAGTATGCCTAAATAGAAAAAGAGCTTCTGGCTGCAGTATTTGAAGTGGAGCAATTCCATCAATACTCCAATGACCATCAGTAATAGAGCAATGAGACCACAAATACTTAGAGACAGTCTTGCAAAGACCTCTTTTTAATGCTCCCAAAGACTTAGCAGTGTACATTGATACACCTTTATCACTACAAGATAGAGATCAGATATGTGTGCGGTACCTCTGAAGATGAACAAGTTAATGTTGTTAACTAAGGCTATGTCTACACAGCAGCATTATTTTGAAATACTGTCAAGCTGAAGGACTTTTTACTCTGACTCCTGTAATCCTTATTTCACAAGGAGTAAGGGAAGTCGAAAGAAGAGTGTTCTTTCTTTAACTTCCTGCTGTGCAGACAGTGCCAAAATCCGAATTAAGCTATTTCAACTTCAACTACACAATTGACGTAGCTGAAGTTGCATAGCTTAATTTGACTTTCCCCCTGCTGTCCTAAGACTGCAGGTTATTGTATATGTTTTCCATAGTTCATGGATTCATACTGTATGCATACTTTGTGCATACAGTCATAAAACAAACCAAGTGTACAATTCTCTTGAACTTCATTAAGTCTATAAAATCTATCATAAATGTAGGAGCTTATTAGGTAATTAGGAGTTTTAATCAGATCCTGCGGGTATTATAATTCATTGGGAAATATTTTGGAAGAGTTGATTACTAGAGCTCCTTTGGGAAGGAGACTTTGGTGAATTGGCATATTAGTAATTAATCGTCTTTATTTAAACCTGAATTTTGGATTCTCTGCCTTTATTGTGTTAGCAATACTACAGTTCAAATGAAGTCCTATTCTAAGAGACTTAGTAAAAACAAACAGAAAAAAAGCAAAACAAAACCGCCTTTCCAAGATAAGCACTTATGCTAAAACAGCATTTTCTACTGTGAATGTGTGATTGGATTCTATCTGAAAAATGTCAGGAGGTATATTGACCTATTTGGCATTTCATTAACCAAATTATAGTATAATGCCATTTTGACATTTTATATCCTAAACTGTTAGTAGTTACTATTTTTAAGGGTATTAAATAAAATGATATACTGCTATATTCAACTTTTCCGTATTTGAGCAATCAACATTAAAATAACCCAAAAAAGGAAATACAAATGTATGCTTTTACTGTATATTTCTTATCAATCATATTTTTGGAAGATAGACATCCTGCCTGACTTAACAAGAAAGTCAACGATTGGCAAACTGAAGGCTCGCTTTGCAAGACATGCCATTCAGATACGGCATCTGCAAAAACTATTTGCCTCAGAGGAGTTTTAGCCCCACATCTCTCCCACAAACGGATAGAATACCAAAGTAAAATCAGCTGTGAAAACAGCTAAGTTACAGATTACAGCCTGAAGGAGGGATACCACCGAGAGGCGATGGCCAATGATCAGAGAAAGCAGGCACGAGAATACAAGAAATTGACCAATGATACACTAGCCTTGGAGACTAGCACGCATTGAGCATTAGGGAGGTAACAAACGCAGCAGACTAATGGACTAGTGAGAGATTCACTGGCACCCGAGTCACAGCAGACAACAATGTAAGAGAGATCCAAAGGAACAGGAGGAAACTGTGCAGGAAATCTAGAGACCCAACATAGGTTTATCATGATCAGTGGAAGTAGAACCAAAGGGCTCATGCAGACATGCATGCCCCCCATGCAGGTACTCCAGCAGCTAGGCAAAGCTACTGTCCTTGCTAACCTCATCTACATTATTATTTTTAAGCATGCTTGCCTGCATGGAGCATGTGCATGGTGCTAGCATGCGCCCTGCCATAGTACAGATAAACCATGAAAGACAAAGGAAAAGATACAAAGCGTCGGAGAAAAGAAAGGAATGTGAAATGAGGGAAGATAGAAATAAGCAGGAAAGAAAGTTTCACATTTTACAAATACAATAAGGTTTAAGAAAGGGGCTATTAATATATTTAATCCATAAGAGCAGTAAGTGAAACATTTATAAAAGATGCAGTGGAAGTTTGACCACGAAAGTAATGCAATGAAATGCATGTGGGAAAAAAGTGAAGATATTTGAGTGTTTGAATTGCTTGATGGATTTCCTCATCCTGGTGGTGTTTGATGTATCATTCTGAATGTCTAATTTATCTCTGATTTGGAACTCTCTCTCTCTCAATATGGTCTTTACAGACTTCCAAATAAAATTATTTATCCAAAAAAATATAAAAGGAAGTTATTTATAAGGAGCTGCTCAGGCCCAGATTTTTAAATGTATTTTGGCACTTTTGCACTCAATATTCCAATGCCAAAGGATATGTCTACACTAGCCCCCTACTTCGAACTAGGGAGGCTAATGAGGACGACTGAAATTGCAAATGATGCGCGGGATTTAAATATCCTGCGCTTCATTAGCATGTTCCTGGGAGGTTGCCATTTTGGAGATTGACTAGTCTGGAAGAACTGCCCACATCTACACGTGGCGGAGAAGGGTGATTCTGAAGTAAACCATTTACTTTGAATAACCAGCGGAATGAGGTTTAGCTGTTAATTCGAAGTAAGGGGTTTATTTCGGAATTGCCCTTCTCTGCCACTTGTAGACGCGACCAGTTCTTCTGGGCTAGTCAATTTCCAAAAATGGCAACCGCCCAGGAACATGCTAATGAAGCACGTGATATTTAAATCCCGCGTTTGATTTGCAATTTCGGTCACCCTCATTAGCCTCTCTAGTTTGAACTAGGGGACTAGTGTAGACATACCCTAACTAATTTAGGAGTCTAAATTCCCTCTGATGATGAGATTTTGGTTTCTAAATTATTTGAGCATTGCAATGCTGAATAAAGAATACCTAAATGCCTTTAAAAATCTGGGCCTTTATGGTTATGAGACCCATATAATCAGAAAGAGGAAGACAAAGGAAGAGAGACAAGAGTAAATAGATAGCTAGTTAGCTCTTATATAGCACTTGGTAGGTAGACCTCAAAAGGGTTCACAAAGTCATTTGTTCAGATAGGGAAACTGAGGCTCAGAGTGGTGAAATGACTTGCCTGTGGCTTACTGTGTGACCTCTGAATAGAGTGCAGGGTCTTCTGAGTCTCAATCTAGTTTTTCATCCATTGGGCCATTACCTGCCAGAAATTATTTTATCTCTGACTCACAAAGATACTTCAAAAGAACAGGAGAATTTGCCTTCACTATCTACAATATTGTCCCCGCAAGCACCTGTTTCTAAACAATTTCCCCAAGAGAGGATTTTTCACAATATTTTCCCTTGCCAAAACCCTGTCATTCCATAGGCCTTATTTCCCATGCTACTCATACACAACATCTACAAATAAATTAATGTTTTGTATACTGTGGAAAGAAAATAGTAGCCAACTAATTGTGCATCTGTGATTCCATCACTGTACCATGTTGTTAAACGAATTGTTTGAGAGAAGTTTTTATTGATTCTGTGTGTCATTCAGCCTTCTTTCAAGCACAGCTCCATTGCTTTCAATTAATTTGCACTAGTTTTGAGTTTGGCCAATGATTAAAATAAAAGCACTGACTGAGAATTACTGTCACTGAAATACTAACAGAAGTGCATCAATATTCAAACAATATAGATTCCCAGTTCATAGCCAAACCCTTATATATGGTATTCAACATTTCATTGCTCAGTTTTCTGCTTTTTCAGCACAAAACAGTAGGAAAAGTGGGGGGTAGATTCCTTACTCCTTTTAGCTACTGAGATACATTTTGAGTATATTTATGTAAGTGAATGTCTCTACTCCAAAAAGACACATCAATCACTGCACTGGGCACTGTATTGCTACTAACCAAAATACTCTTCTAACATTACTCAAAACTCAATTTAGAATTTTCTCTTCTTCTATTGATAGCTAATATACAAGCCTGGGAAGACTCTATCACTGCATTTATAAAGAGAAAATCTAGCAAAAAGCTATCTGCAATGCTAGTGTAAAGCTGTGAACATAGATGAAAGTGATAATCATCATCAAAGATATATATTCAAACTAAATTTTTTTGTTAATTTCTTAGATGAGGTAATTCTGCACTTGAACCTTCCACCTGTAAAGTGAAATCTGAAATCAGAATATTCACTAATCTGAAATCCGTTTTCCCCAGTAGCTTTGCCCTGGGGAAAACTGCTTTTGTAATTTTCTTAATAGCTGTTGCAAACATGCTTAATTTACTTTTGTACTAAAGTATTCTAGCTGAAGAATTAGTTAGGACCCAGTATCAAAATACACCTTCATTTCTTGACCTATAATTTTTTATTACACTTGTTCTCCCCAAAAGAGGGAAAGCGATAACATCTTCACTATGTTTCTCAATATCATACTACAAGTGAAAAGTTTGCTCAAGTTTCATGAGCTGACATATCTTTATCTGATGTCTGTGTTTAACATGACAAGGGCAACATGGGTAAGTTCATAACTTTAATTGGTTCAACTTCTGTTGGTGAAAGAGACAAGGTTCTGAGCTGCACACAATTGAAGATGAAGGTCTCAAGAAGAGCTCTGTGTAGCTTGGAAGCTTGCCTCTTTCACAAAGAAAAATAGGTCCAGTAAAAGATATTATCTTACTTAACTTTTTGTCTCTGATATCCTGAGACTAGCATGGCTTTAGCAACGTTGCAAACAGTATGTAATATACTTATTCCAAAGTCAGAGAAGTACATACATTGGCCTATTGTTCAAAAAACGTAGAGTGGTATTTCAAATTTGAAGAGAAAATTCCTAATTTTAAAAATTTCCTTTGGTTGTATGTGCAAGATGTGAAAATGGCAAATCATTGTGTTATAAGCAGCTATGATCTATATCTTCTCTTTGCTGCATATAGGCATAAAGAACAAATATATGTCTATCTTGTTGAAAAAGGTCAGAGGAGACACACAGAATGACACACAGCATCTCTTTTTTTTACCATGAAATATAAAAACGGGAGAATTGTGTGTTGAGAATACAGTTTTTGGCCTTTGTCAACAGGAGTGATATATTTGAGATCAATGGGAATAGAAGTATTGAAAGTGGGCATATGAAAGTATCACTTTCATAATTACCTTGAAAATTCTTTTCCTGAGCAACTGAATCCAGTATAAAGTATTGTCCCATTACATTGGACTTCTAAAATGTAATGTTTTGCATAGAGCTCCTCCCAGCCTAGGATTCTCCAGACTTTCTGGGCCTGATCTTACATTCCTTGCTCAAGAATTTCTCACTAAAGTCATTAGGAACTTTGCCTAAATATCTTCTGTAGAACTACATCCTGCAATCAGAGTGTACGTCTACATCGTACGGTTATTTTGAAATAAGCTATTCCGAAATAGTTATTCCAAAATAGCTTATTTCAAAATAGCAAGTCTACTCTGCAGGGAAGCCTCAAAAGTAGTCCAAGGCAGGCTTCCCTAATGCAGATGTGCTATCTCAATTTAGAGCCCCAGGAGGCACCGGGAAGGACTAACTTAGAATGACCCTGGTGAGGGACTATTTCAAAATAGCAACGGTGGAGTATCTACACACACCTTATTTCAAAATAGCTATTTCAGAATAGGCATTTGTTGGGGGGGGGGGGGGAAATCAATAGGCCTTTTTGCATTGGTGGTTAAGGATTCAGCCACAACAGGCATTGCTGCCCTTGGACGTATTTTTTTCCTTTTGTTTTGTACTTTGGGATGACAGGGTCTGGTTGAGACCAGTATAATGTTTTGATATATATAACCTTGCTCTCTTTCTGTTCTGTAGCCTAGGAAACCTGGTAAGTATAGGGCTGCTTTACTTTGTTTTGTCTCGTGTTTATCATTGAATCTGCATAACATCTTCAGGGTCAACTTCCTTGTAATCTCTGTGATCTGTCAGTTTGTAGTATAAAAGTGTTGATTCAATTAGAAATTTTGTAAATACAGCCACTCCCCGAGTTACGATTACCTCCACTTGCGACCATCTGTACTTACGACCAAAGCAGTCATAAATGCGGATCCGAGTTACGAACGGCAATCCGCACTTACAAACAGCGCAGTCACCTTGTAACTCTATGGGATCCGAGTTACGAACACTTTGAGTTACGGCCCAAGTGTCGGTCCATAACTTGTACGTAACTCAGGGAGCGGCTGTAGTAATTAGGGATGGGTAGAACTGTATTCATGATTTGCTTATTAATATTCATTTCATGGGAGTTAACATTACTAAATAAGGCTTTAGGAAAAGTAGTGATAGACATGTGAATTAACATACTAAAAAAGATAAAAGGGTGTGATTGTCATCATGTTGTTGCCACTTGGATATTGTGTTAATGTCCAAGGTAAATGTGCATAGGCAATAAAGAGGTTCAGTTTACCCCGTCCGCTCCTGGGTCACTTGTTTCTTCTCTGATAGCATTATTCCTTGTAGAATGTGGTTGACAGATTTCAAAATAAGCAGTCCGTTATTTCAAAATTATTTCAAAATAACGGAATGGTTGTGTAGATGCTCACATTGTTATTTTGAAATAACGCTAATTATCTCAAAATAACGGTACAGTATAGATTCATCCAGAGTAGATTCATCCATAGATTCATACTTGCTTGCTAGTATGAAAAAAAACCTGTTCTTCATATTTGGGGGGTTTTTACACTTGGTAATTCACTTGCAAATAAATACTGACAAGCAAGATGCTGGAAAAATTACGAGCTCATTATAAAACAGCAAGTAAAATACTATAAATACAGAAACATATTTTTGAATGGAAATCAGTGATTCCCTCTATTCTCTGCCGCTAATAACACTCCTAGGTATTCTAAGCTCATGATACCATCAACATTTTTTCTTAGTCTCTAAGGTGCTGCAGGACTGTTCATTGTTTTTTAAGTTTTATCTTTTAGAGATTATCAGATTTCAAACTGAGACGAGCAATTGTTTGAAAGATCTCCAGTCTCTGAATTATAATCATTTCAAATATATTCAACTGAGTTATCTCCCCAGGTAACTAGTCAACATTCAAGATGTTTAAAATATTATTTGTGAAGTTCTCATCTTCTTTCTAAAAGACCCATGCAATATCATAAACAATTTCTTCGGTAATAATTCAATGCTTGGAGTTAATCATATCCCAAACCTTACTTTTGACATGCAATTGTCTATTTTCACCTAACCTAAAGGACACAGATCATAGCACTTCAGTATAATTCAAATCCTGGTATTTCTGATCTATATTGTATAAGGATGGGGCAGAAGGGTCTGCTCACAATCAGGGAGGAACCAGTAGGGGAAGTAGATGTGGGTGGCAATCTGTGAAGCAGTGATCATGAGATGATAGATTTCAGGATGCTGACAAAAAAAAGATAGGAGAGTAGCAAAATACACACCCTGGACTTCAGAAAAGCAGACTTTGACTCCCTCAGAGAACTGATCTGCAGGTTCCCCTGGGAAACTTACATGAAGGAGAAAGGAGTCCAATAGAACGGGCAGTATTTTAAAGAAGCCTTATTAAAGGCACAGGAAGAAACCATCTCGATGTGCAGTAAGAAAAGCAAATATGGTAGGTGACCAGATTGGCTTACCGGGAAAATACTTGGTGAGCTTAAACACATAAAGGAAGCTTACAAGAAGTGGAAACTTGTACAGATGACTCGAAAGAAGTATAAATATATTGCTCAAGAATGAAAGGGAGTAATCAGGAAGGTGAAAGCGCAATTGGAATTGCAGCTAGCAAGGAATGTGAAGGGTAACAAAAAAGGTTTCTACAAGCATGTTAGCAATAAGAGGGTGATCAGAGAAGATGTGTGGCCCTTACTGGATGAGGGAGGTAACCTAGTGACAGATGACATGGAAAAAGCTGAGGTACTCGATTCGGTTTTTGCCTCTGTCTTCATAGCCAAGGTCAGCTCCCAGATTACTGCACTAGGCAATGCAGTATGGGAAGGAGGTAGGCAGCCCTCAGTGGAGAAATAACAAGTTAGGAACGATTTAGAAAAACTAAACATACAAAAATCCATGGGTCCAGATATAATGCATCTGAGGGTACTGAGGGAGTTGGCAAATGTCATTACAGAGCTTTTGGCCATTATCTTTGAAAACTCATGGAGATTGGGAAAAATCCCAGATGATTGGAAAAAGGCAAAAGTAGTGGCCATCTTTAAAAAAGGGAAGAAGGACAATCCAGGGAACTACAGACCAGTCAGCTGTACCTCAGTCCCCGGAAAAATCATGGAGGGGATCCTCAAGGAATCCATTTTGAAGCAGTTGGAAGAGGGGAAAGTGATCAAGAATAGTCAACATGGATTCACCAAGGGCAAGTTATGCCTGACCAATCAGCTTAACTTCTATGATGAGGTAACTGGCCCTGTTGACATGGGGAAGTCAGTGGAGGTGATATATCTTGACTTTAGTAAAGCTTTTGATATGGTCTCCCACAATATTCTTGTCAGCAAGTTTAGGAAGTATGGATTTGATAAATGTACTGTAAGGTGGCTAGATTGTTGGGCCTAACAGGTAGTGATCAATGGCTCGATGTCAGATGGGCGGTCAGTTTCAAGTGGAGTACCCCAAGGATTGGGTCTAGGGCTGGTTTTGTTCAACATCTTTATTAATGACCTGGATGAGGGGATGGAGTGCACCCTCAGCAAGTTTGCGGATAACACTAAGCTGGGGGAGAAGTAGATACGTTGGAAGGCAAGGATAGGGTCCACAGTAACCTAGACAGATTAAAGGATTGGGCCAAAAGAAATCTGATGTGGTTCAACAAGGAAAGTTCAGAGTCCTGCAATTGGAAGGGAAGAATCCCAAGCATTGCTTCAGACTGCGGACCGACTAGCTAAGTAGCAGTTCTACAGAAAAGGATCTGGGGATTACAGTGGATGAGAAGCTGGATATATGTCAACATTGTGCCCTTGTAGCCAAGAAGGTGAATGGAATATGAGGTTGCATTAGCAGGAGCATTGCCAGATGATCTAGAGAAGTGATTATTCCCCTTTATTTGGCACTGGTGAGGGTACTTCTGGAGTATTGTGCCCAGTTCTGGGCCCCCACTACAGAAAGGATGTGGACGCATTAGAGAGGGTCCAGCGGAGGGCAATGAAATTGATTAGGGAGCTGAAGCACATGACCCATGAGGAGAGGCTGAGGGATTTAGACTTATTTAGTCTTCAGAAGAGAAGTATAAGGGGGTATTTGATAGCAACCTTCAGCTTCCTGAAAGGAGGTTCCAGAAAAAGAGGATGGAGAGAAGCTGTTTTCAGTAGTGATGGATGGCAGAACGAGGAGCAATGGTCTGAAGTTATAGTGGGGGACCAGGTCTAGGTTGGATATTAGGAAAAACTATTTTACTAGGAGGGTGGTGAAGTACTTGAATGGGTTACCTAGGGAGGTGGTGGAACCTTCATCCCTAGGAGTTTTTATGTCTTGGCTTGACAAAGCCCTGGCTGGGATGATTTAATTGGGATTGGTCCTGCTTTGGGCAGGAGGCCGGACTCGATGACCTCCTGAGGTCTCTTCCGTCCCTATGATTCTATGATAATACATATTCTGATTATCTCCCTACCCCAATACCTTATGAAATGGACTTATAAATACAAATATGCTTTGCTCAAAGATGCTTTGAACAAAGTAGTTCATCTTATCTATCAATATAATGTTACAATCCGCTGGATCTGTCTGTCATATTTGTGTGCATGTATCATTCTTGTATATAAAGTTAGGAATATAAGGTATGCGATTTTTTATGTGAGTTATCAATGCTGTACCCCGAGTCCTTAACTGCTGTGTGATCAATTTAATGGCATGCGATCCACCTTGTTAGTCCTTTAACTCTAAGTAGTGTCTGGTCTTAGGAAGACATATGGCCATACCACTTGGAAGTGGGATACCAGTTTGACCAGGTAATTTTCCATGGAATGTGCGGATAGAGAACAAAAGATTCCTGCCCAGGGAGAATTTATAAAAACAATGGGAAACTATCTGTCCTGTTGTCTTCAGCTGGCCTGGGAATGGCCTGGCTCTGGCACACTAAGGCCACATCTACACTACAGTGAGGATCAAAGCTGCCGCTCTAGTGAAGACACGCTAATTCAAATTGAGAAGACGCTCTCATCAGCGTTGGTAGTCTTGCTCCTATGAGTAGTAAGGGAAGACACAAGAAGTCATTCTTCCATTCTACTCTGTGCTGATTAGGCCTTTGAAAAAGATGGATTTATTTTGAGTTTAGATCTCATTTATGGGGTGGCTCCTGGGTACTGTGCCCTAGAACTGCATTCTCCCAGAGCCAAAGTGTTTCAGTGTCTCCATTGCTCTTTGGGTGATGGGAGGTTACCCCAATTCTGTGCCTTATCTGGCAGAGGCCAGACAAAGCAATGATTTATGCAATGAATCAGTTTCTATTACAAGGTTTCTCATATCATAAACACAATTTATAATGTTTCTCATGCATGATATGCACCGCTAAATCTCATTTGATGAAAATTGTTCTTATGCATTTTATCTTTCAAGCATGCTAATGAGTGCTCTCAAAAGATTACCCTTAATAGACTGGTTATCTAATTCAACAATTTTATACACTCTTTCACTGAACCAAAGTGAATGGCTCAATTTAAATGATTCTTCACTAATAATTCACAACTGTGCACACTCCTCACTGTTGTGCATGATAGTTGAGGTATTTTAAAATGTAAAAAGATTTACATTTTTATGAGCTCCTGTATCACTGAAAGACTGTTACTTCAGAATGTTAGCAAATTTTCCCCAGGAAGCGAACTCTACCTGTTTTGCATGATATACTTTGTACCACCTTTTAGCTTCAGCATTCCTGATCCTCATACAGGGATGCAAGCCAGCAAAAAACCATTGAAAACAACAGAGTTGCACTTGTATAGTTTTTAAATCAGTATGAAAAGAGTGAAGCTCTAACATTGCAATTTGCCAGAGTTTGGGTCCAGTTTTCTGATTGTACATACATATTAGGAGAAACATTTGCTTATTAGAATTATTTTCTTTTAGTGATAGAAATGTAGCTGTGTTAGTCTGGTGTAGCTGAAACAAAAAACGGGACGATGTAGCACTTGGACAAATGTCTCAGACACTTCGCCAAAGGATCAATGCCCACAAAACAGATATCAGACGGATCACAAAGAAAAAACAGTTTCTTGCCATTTCAACCAGAAAGGACATTGTCTCAACAACTTGATTACCTGCATTCTGCTTCAAAAGCCTTTTAAGACTTCACTTGAAAGAGAATCCTCTGAACTGTCATTCATGCTTACATTTGACACTTTACACTCAAGTTTAAATAAAGATGCTAATTATCTTACCCATTACAAAGATAGCTTCCCCAATCATCACCTCTAATATCATTAGCTCACAGACATTTACCTCCTCCCCCCATCCCCCTTCTGTTCTGAAATTTGATTTGTCCTTTTCATATGTGCTCAGTTTTTTAATTGTATCCTTTGGTATATATGGTTGTGACAATTTTCTTCTACTATTTGATCTGAGGAAGTGGGTCTGGCCCACGAAAGCTCATCACCTATTAAATCATCTTGTTAGTTTTTAAAGTGCTACATAGTCCTGTTTTTTATTTCCTTTTAGTTATTTATCATTGCCCCAACCATAGTGCCTCATGGGAAGGGTAGCTCTCAGGGAGAAGTTTCCATGAGGGAGTTCCCATACAAGCAACCAGTTACATTTAGTGGGAGTATTCCTCATATACCTGACAGGTCCTGGATATGGTGTAGAATCTAAAGCCATCACCTGGATGAACCCTGAGCTTCAATATCAGCTATGTCAGCCCTTCTCTCCCATCTCCACAGAGGTAGCACAATTTGAGACTGCCCCTTGTCCCACAGCTACTCTCAGTATCCCTGGGCAGGCAGGCTCAGAGGAAGTGAGATCAATCACAAGTTTTATTTTTTCTGACAAGGTTCTACAGTTTGTGGGGAGGGGCAAAGAAGCAGCAGTAAGAGCAGAGGACCTATCTATGGGTGGAGATGTGTCTATAGACCCCAAAAGGAAGGAACCATCAAGGTCACTTTGAGAAGACTCTGACACACTTTCCATTTAAGTAATGACAGAACTCCCGTAATCTATAAGAGGTACAGAAAAATCAGACTTTGCATTATGTAGTCCTTTATAAGCTTCCCCTATACAAAGTAAATCTCCCTTTCCTCCCATTATGTTTGTGTCTAAAGACAATAATGTCTTTCCTCTTATTTTTTTGGAATATTCCTTGAGTTTGATGTACCTTTTTTTTTTCAATTTTAGAGGGTTAACCATTTGGATGGCTGAACTGGTTTATATAAAATTTGGACTGGATATTACCTTGTTGTAAGTTTAATGTATCTTGTGTTCTTAGTAGCGTAGGCTGGACCAGAGCATGAATACTCAATATATGACTGACTGTTCTTGAAATACTTTAAACTCAAGTGAAGCCCCAAAGAACTGAAAGGTGAATAGAAGATACTTTTCAAATGAACCTCAGTGCAACAAAGCATTTAAGTACAGGCAGTCCCCGACTTACGCGGATCTGGCTTATGTCGGATCCGCACTTACGAACGGGGCTTTCTCGCCCCGGAGGTCGAGGTGGCGGATTGCTGCCTGCGAGCTCCGGGGTGAGAAAGCCCCGTTCGTAAGCTGCTCCCGGTGCCCCTGGTCTGCTGGAGACCGTCTCCAACAGACCAGGGGCACCAGGACTGAAGCCGCAGCAGCGGCGGGTTCCCGCACTTCTGAGGCTTTGCCAGAAGACGGTCCCCAGCAGACCACAGGCACCGGGAGCGAAGCTGCAGCAGCGGTGGCTGCTCTGGCAAAGCCTCGGAAGCGCGGGAATCCGCCGCTGCTGCGGCTTCAGTCCCGGTGGCCCTGGTCTGCTGGAGACAGTCCTCAGCAGACGAGGGGCACCGGGACTGAAGCCGCACTCCAGCTGCTCTGCCCCAGCCGTCCCCAAGTCAGCCGCTGCTGAAACTGACCAGCGCTGACTACAGGAAGCCCGAGGCAGAGTTGCTCTGCCCCAGGCTTCCTGGAATCAGCCGCTGATCAGTTTCAGCAGCAGCTGACTTGGGGACGCTTGGGGTTCTTAAGTTGAATCTGTATGTAAGTCAGAACTGGCGGTCAGTTACAGCTGCGGCTGAATCTGGACGCCAGTTCCGACTTACATACAGATTCAACTTAAGAACAAACCTACAGTCCCTATCTTGTACGTAACCCGGGGACTGCCTGTACATACCTAACATTAAGAGTATGAGTAGTCCCTGTGAGGCTTTCTCCTGGGCTGTGTCCAGACTCAGGGGTTTTTTCAAAAAAAACCTAGAAATTAAATCAAAAGAACGCGGCTTTTCTTTCGACGGCGGTAAACCTCATTTCACGAGGAAGAACGCCTTTTTTCGGAAAGTGCTCTTTCGAAAAAAGGTGTTCTTGAATGCCAACAGGGCTTTTTAGAAAGAGAGCATCCAGACTCACTCGCTGCTTTCTTTCGAAAAAGCGGCTTGCTTTTTCGAAAGTACTGCTTGCAGTGTAGATGCTCTTTTTCGAAAGAGGCTTTTTCGAAAGATACTTTAGAAAAAGCCTCTTTTGAAAGAGGCTTGCAGTCTAGACATAGCCCTGGTGTCCAGAACTGCACGTTACCAGCTAGCCCTCTCTCTCAGTATTAAAGGGATTTGCTAGTGATGAAGTGAATGACAATTTTTTGCTACTCCAGTTTATCATCTAGCCCCATTGATTTCTCAGGAGTCTGCCATCTTCACTTTGCCTTGCAGGTTAACCCATAGTGTACTTCAGCTCCCAAATGCTTCAAAAGCATCTCCCCACATCATTTAGACCATCACTGGGCACTGACAGAAATTACCAAGTCTGCTACCTCGAAAGGGGCAGAATACACATCAGCCTATTGGTTCAGCTGACAGGTTACATCTCATTTTAAATATTACATGGAGATGAATTTATAATAAAACAAGAATACGTTCATTTATGAAAAGATGTAATCAATATTAAACAAAGACAAGAGAAACAGAAAATGGTTGCAAAGAAAATAAAAGTATAATCATTCTTCTAAGACACAACATAACACCTTAGCAGGCGCCAATCTTCAGATAAAAAAATCCACACTTATAGCCACTTCTCAGCATCATCAGCCCATGTGGTTGCGGATCCACATTCATAAATGAAAAAAAGTGCTGACCTTGTTATCTATCACTGAGGGAACAAAGGGGTTCTCTCCTCTTCTTTTGAGAAGTCCAGTAAATATATCTGAAGTATATTCTTCAGAAGTGTTTCCCCACATACAGTTTTTCTCTATCATTTTTCTCTGCTGTTTGTGCTCCAGTGAGAAGACCCCATGCTCTTTTCTTATCCTCCTTATTTGCATTTTAAGTTAACATAAAAATCTCATGTTACAAATTAATTTTATCATACAAAAGTAATTCTCCTGTTTCCAGTTATATTCTTAATTGCTTAGTTATATATTACAATGCAGCTTTCTATAATATAAGTTTTGCTACCATGAAGTTTACCCAGTCCAAGAAGGTCATGCTTACATTTCCAGTTATTTCTTATATCAGTCAGTGTGATTAAATAGAAAATATACATCATCAAGTTATTTAGACTTGAATCATAAAGAGACTAAGCCACTTATTAATTTTCCTCCTGTTTAGTGTGATAATTTTGTTGTGATGTTGATGGGAAAAATATTGTCAAGATCCATATCTAATTTACATAAATTAATTTTCCAGTATAATATTTCATTATCTCTAATTGCTAACTTAAGCACAAATCCAAAGGACATTTTCCCCTTAATTAGCACTTTCATGACACCTATTGTATCAAAACCTTGTAATAGCCAGGTTATTTGTTTTTCCAGAGCTTACCACTTTGCATGTCGAAATTCCTTTCAGCATGGTTTAGGGAAGAAAATTTCTGTGCTATTTGTCATTAGCATGAACACTAGGTTGTGTCTTCACTCCAGATTTACTTCCCTTTGAGGTCAGATTGCAGATTTCTTCTCTGCAAGGTGAGCTTCCAACAGTTAGCTCAGTGGAAAAATCCAGTGAAAGGACTCAGCTCTTTCTAAGAGCTAAGGAAAACTTTGCATCTTTTTAAAAATTCTGGTACTACTTGCTGAGCTCCTGTCAAACGTTTTCACAGAATTAACAGTGGCCATCCCAGGAGTGGAGACTGGAAATGTATGACACTCCCCCCCCTCAAAAAAAAGGGGATTAAGACAAGTAGATGGGTGAGAAAGAAAGGGGCAGAAGACTCTGTGATCACTGGAAAACTGTCCCATCCAGAACTTGGAATGGAATATTTGATTCCAGAAACACAACATGTCTCACCTGTCAAAGATCTGTGGCCCCTCTACTCCTATTAATAACTGCATTAAGCGAAAGTAGTAGCAGTCTATGGGGTGTGGATCTAAAGCTTCCAAACTTACTGATGAACCATGTACATTTAAATGGGATACTTTGTGCTACTGTGCCCCTGTTTCTTTGCTTAAGCACGTACATTCACAGAGGACCTTATTTAGGTTCCACAGTCAAGCACTCAAAAGTAAGGAAAATCAGAATGAAAGTTACCTATGTAATTCAGGCAACGGTCTTGATCTAGTAGTCTTTATTCTCATGTGAAATTCATCTCAGTTAAACTTTATATGCAAGAAAAAGACAACTATTTAATGACAACAAACATTAAAATTTAAAAAGCTAAAGCTTTAATACTGTTAAAATACAAATTATTTCTAACATGTCAAAACACAGTAAATGTCCTTAGACCATTGAGTTCTTTGAGAAGCATGTTTTGAACTTTGTTATCTGTATATTTTAATTATTGTGAAAAGAAATATCTGTCAATTTGTGTGTACAGTGAAGCTAAAATTCACTGATAGAAATGTAATCTTTCCAAGCCTATAAATACTGTAGAGAACACAATTTATTATCCAAAATTTCAACCTATCAATTTAAATTTTAAGTGTGTTTAACTGCACAGTACAACTCTAAGTAATACAGTATTTCAGTTTATATGCTTATTATATAGGAGCAGAATATATTTCAGGGGGAAATGGGCAGTAAGTGCAGTCAATCCCTTATTTGAGTTACTATCTGTATATTAGTTCCACATAGCACTTTTTCCCTAGAAGGAGTTATTATAGCAGGTGATGGTGGGATGGGGGATAAGAACATAAGAATGGTCATACTGGGTCAGACCAAAGGTCCATCTAGCACAGTAACCTGTCTGCTGACAGTGGCCAGCACCAAGTTCCCCAGAGGAGGTGGACTGAAGACAATGATCAAACAGTTTGTCTCATGCCATCCGTCTCCAGCCTCTGACAAACAGAGGCCAGGGACACCATTTCTACCACCTGGCTAATAGCCTTTTATGGACCTAACCTCCTAGAATTTATCTAGGGATGGGGAGGAACACTTTTCAAGTTAACTTTCAAAATTTGTCCACATTCTGTACAGTTATGGAATGAAGACAGACTCTTTCAAAATGTTTTCACACAAAATGCAATTGTGGCAAAAAAGTCCATTCACTGATCAAAACAGATGCATTTCCATTTAAGAAGGTATCTATGTGTGCTGGTGGCTGGGGCACTAACTTGGAATGTGATAGTTTCCAGACTTAGCAACTGCTCTGACTGATTTAAAGCAGAATTTCTCATCTCTAAATCAGGCAACATAGCAACGTATCACTGTTTCATCCACATCCTCATCCTGGGCTCTAGAAGCCAGGCTACTGAGCATGCATGATCCCTCTTCCCCCTCTCCAAAATGTTTTAGTAGTGACAAAAAAAGCCTATTTAATTGAAAATGTTTCTACTTGCTCTAGTCATTAGCCGAAGCCTTTTAAAAAACTGGCAATGAGTTCCTACCATCACACTGAGTAATATATCCTATAGAGCATACAAGTCATTTCTGTAAAATGGAGCTATATAATCACCAAGTTTTGTTTAGTTTCCAATTTTTTTCATAGTACAGGGCTCCAATCCCACAAAGTTAACACACTTGCTTAAGCTTAGACAATGTCCTTTGTTCCCATGAAGTTTAAAGTTTTTCTGGTTTCTTTTCATATTTGGTATCTAAGGAGATGTAGCACAAGATGGTGCCCTGACCAGAAAGGGTAAATAAACGAATGTGACAAATGCACCGGTGTCTCCTCATGTCAAGACCCAGCATTCCAGCCCTCTGCTTATGTGTGCAGTAGCTTAGCACAGCCACTTAGCTCTCTGACCAAGTCATTAGCCAGAAAACCAGCTAGGGCATTGAAGTCTAACCCCCGCCCCTCCTCCCACCTTCCACCATGCACACAGTCTTTGTCCCAGCCTCTCCTTCCCAAGTGGTCTTTCATCTCTATTTCAGGCACCCTTTTGCACATCCTTTGGGTACAGCTTGCACCCTTCCTGGGCTTCTTTCCATCCTCCCCCAGAGCCACCTTTATTTTGCCCCTGGCTCTTTCCTGAATCTTCACTAAAGAGTCCGTTGCGATTAGGGGTGATACATTTAATTTAAAACTAGTCAATTAGTGGATAAGGAGGGGGGGGGGAAACTTCGGAGCCACAGGGGTGTTAGCTCCTGGGGCCAGGAGCTAACCTCTCTGTGGTTCTACCTGTTAAATGTATTAAGAGCCAGCAGGTCCCCACCAAGCCTCTGCCTTCCCTGCCCCCCTCGGAGATGGGCTTTTTAGCTGGCTCCCCCCAGCACCAGCTCCTGCTCTCCCCCTTGCCACCTCTTTCTGATAGAGGCAGCAAGGGGGGAAGCAACTAGTTGAGTCGCTAATTGACTATTCGTTAAGCATATACATGGGCCCTTATTTGTCCCTTACACTTTTAACTAGGAAAAGCCAGGAATTCTAACAATGCTGTCAGATTAGGATATGGAAAGAAGCATTCAGATATTTCTTAGTCTGAAACTGCAAGCTAAATAATGGCTAATGCAAAAGAGCATAAATGAAGGACACAGTAGGAAACTGAGTGGAGACCACAGAGAAGTGATATGCCTATTGTTAAATATAGTAGAATTACTTAAACATAAAAAGACATGCATCATTTGAATAAACCCCTTCTGGTTGACAATGTATTTCATATCTCTCCGCAGACACACTCCATAATTTGGAACCACTAGCTGCAGTTTTTCAAAGAAAAGCAGAGATGTGATTACAGATCATGTATTTCTTACTAAGTAATGTAAATCAGTGTAATGTGTGGTTAAAAACATATTGATCGTCCAAAGCAAGGTTTATTTGCTTATGATGCTGCCAAAAATTCTTGCCCTTTGAGGAAACTGTAGCATTTATAAATCACATTATTTCTTTCCAAAATTATTTGCAGTGCCAGTACCACTACCTTTCAGATGTGAAGTTTAATACTTCATAGAGTAGACCAGACTTGATAGATGTGCTGGCATCCAGTGAAAGTTTTCGGTAACCAGGTTTGGTTCTTTAAAGGATTTGAAACCACAGAGAGAGGAATACTTCTTTTTAGGGTCAAACAAAGATTATTTATTTTTTCTATTTACTTTATAATCAATTTTCCATTTAAATCAATTCATTATTTTTGATTCTTTTAAGACAATATAATATACAAAGAAAAAGTAGAAAAACAGTACAGTAAAAATAACAAGAAATAATAACTTCTCCTACTGATATACCCTCCTGAGTTACCTTTAAAAAATTTATGGAGTTAACAGTTATATAATACTCACGTTAAGAAAGATAGAAGCATTGCTTAGATTCAGGAGATATTCTTTTCTTTATGTTTTTCCTTTCTTTGGATTTTTCGTTGCAACTTACGACCGGTATTCGTTCCCCTTTCGGAGCTTATTTGTTCCCCTTTCGGAGCTTATGTGCGGCAGCGAGATTCAGCGCCAGGGAGGGAGCCCTGGTTGATCAGACCTGGCTTTTCGGATTCGCAACCCATCTGCTTGTGGTCTGTTTCAGCCCACCTTATATACCCTGTTTCGGTATTTTGGTACTCCTCCACTCGCCTGACAATTGCTGACGTTAGATTTTTGTTGTCTCATTCTGCCCTTACAAAAAACTTTCGTCTGCTCCATTTGGGGTAATCAGCACTTTGTTGCATACTGCTGTCTGAGTTACTTACTTCCCTAAAAGCGGGGTTATTGTTGGTCAACCAATCAAATTTTGTTTTTATTTTTATCTCCTGTATCTGAGAGTGCTGCCTTTCCTTTCCACTTACAATTAAACTGGTGCTCATTTGACATATTCTGGGTAGGCCTCAATACCTTCCTTTCACAAAAGTGAAGGGGTGAAATTCTAGCCTTGCTGAAGTCAGTAGCAAAACTCCTTTTGTCTTCAGATGGCAAGATTTCACCAAAGCAGGCAAACAGATTTATTATTATAATTCTAGTTATGGAAGAGAAATAATCAAGTAGCAAGAGAAGTAGAATTAGAAATACATTGAATTTTTTCAAAGGTGACTCAAATTTAGCTGTAGTTTACAAAATTCTATCCTCTCAATTTCTTTACAAAACATCAACTTACCAAATATTGACTTCTCTGGGGCCAGGATTTTACTCCTAATATCACTGAACTAAAGAAAATGTTGGAGAATAACAATTTCTTTATGTAACATCACATTTTTATTAAAATATCCATCTCGGTGGAGTTTGAGTTTTAAGTTTAATTATCTTCTCAACTTTCTACATATTTTTCTCAATAGACTGTACTCTAACTAAGATGTTTTTAGAGAGTTAGGCTTTGAATCAAGAGTCACATCTGGACTCTACTAAAATTCTTTAAAAAAAGAAGAGAAAAGAAAGCTTTAGTGATCCACTTGACGAAGTCATCTGGTCTGTTTCCATGCAGCAGCGGTGAATGGAATAGGGATTAGTAAATAAAAAACAGAAAGTTGCTCCTCTGCTTAGCATCTTTAGATGTGACAATTCTACCAAGCACCTAAAAATCAGGGACCTTCTTCTTTCTCAGCTGCAGTTGAGAACAGAAGCAACATAGAGCAAGGAGAGGGGAAGAATAAAACAGCCACCTAATGTACAAAGTGTATAAAATAACGGGCAATATCCTCAACTAGTGTAAATGAGTATTGATCTGCCATCTTCTGTGCACACCATGTGAGGACAGGTCAATGAGATTTTTACTACTGATGAAGAAGCTGAATCAGCTACATTTTACTATATTGGTTATGCCCTTTTCCACAGTTTCCCTTTTGAGTCCCCAGTAACTCTATATGGGTATGTCTACACTTGCACCCTAGTTCAAACTAGGAATGCAAATGTAGGCATTCAAAATAGTCAATGAAGCAGGTATTTAAATATCCTGCACTTCATTAGGATGATCTCGTCAGCGTGTTACTCTGCTCAACAGCTGTTTCGAAAGCGAAAGTGTATGCCAGGATGCGTTAGTTCGAACCAAGAGGTCCTGGAGCACACTTTCACTTTTGAAACACCTGTTGAGCGGAGTAACACACCAGCAAGATCATGCTAATGAAGTCCGGATGTTTAAATCCCCGTTTCATTGACTATTTTGAATGCCTACATTTGCATCTCTAGTTCGAACTAGGGTACAACTGTAGATGTACCCTATGAGTTTACATTGAAGGTAGTGTAATATGAAAACAATTTAGTGGAATGACAAAAGTTGACAAGAATTTATTTTTAAATCGTGATATATGGTAAAAAAAACCAACTCAAAACATTTATCACAAGACTAGTAGTAGTAATGAGTAAGTTCATGTCATACATACAAATAGTTTGGTGCAAAAGTTTGGAGTGAATATTTCTGAGAGATCTAATTTTTATGTGATCCAGGACATCCATCCCTAATTATAACATAAGGTCATCACTATAATCAATAAGGTATAAAGTGGTAACTGCATTGACTATGAGAATCTGTACAAAGTATATGAACAATTATGATAGTTAATTTCCCATATTCCTTTCAGAAATTATTTAAATAATTCAGCTGTGTTACAACTTTTTTACATCTAATACTAAGTTATGGAAACCTACAACTATCTCTCTCTCTCCAGGATATGTGGAAAAAGAAATCAGAACTAGAAATACAACTGACAACATAATTACAATGTAAACAATAAAACAAAGAGTCTATAACTCATTCTGTCACCAAAGTCATTTTGCCTCACATATATTGAAACTTGGAGTACACAAATACAAAAAGGAAATGCAGTCAAATAGCAGCTGATAATGTGGATCTTGTAATAAGACAGCCTTGTCTCTCTTGTAAAATGCTATATGCAGACACATTTTCATGTCATAGAAATAAGGATGATTCCAAAGTTGGCAAATGGTATGAGTAAAATAACTACTGTGTCCAGAACATATAAAAAGAAAATCTGAGCAAATTGCTCATGTCACCTAAATCTCTATGGCTATGTCTAGACTATATCTATATGTAAATGAGGACTCAGAAATGAGGTTTATGCGCCTTTTCGAAAAAGGAGGGAAGGTGCAGAAAAAAACGCATCTAGATTACCTTTCGAAAGTGAGATTGGAAGAAGATATGCAAATTCCATGGGATTCCTCTTTTGAATCTTCCCTGTAGTCTAGAGGAGCCCTCATATAGATGGCACTATGGAGATACCCACCAACTACAGTACTACAGAGGGCAAGGAAAGTCATCTCTTTCTTTATGAGTTTTGTAAGTATTAAGTTAAAAGAACAAACCAGAGGATAGCAATTAATATTAGAAAGAGAAGGGGGATTAGATAATAAATATCAATTGGAAATATTTCTATGGAAACATATTTTTGAACTTTGATTTTAGATTATTATGTTCTGATGTAAAGAGTGGAAAACTGATGACTGATTTACAGAATATGTACATGACACATGTGATGGCAATAACCATGTGTTGAGTTGTAGTCATGTGTTGTTTTAAGGCCTGTGAAAGAATGAGTCTGCAGTTTTAGTATTTGCAAATATTTCTACCCAATAAACATATCTGACACAGTGTGAAATTGAGCTTTTGGCTTAAATTAAATGTAGCTTCAAACCAGGCGACCAGGGGAGCTGTTCATCATGACTCCTACTCACAAACCAGAAGAACCAGTCAAGGATATAAGAGTGGATAGGGGCAGGAAAGAGGTCTACAGAAGAAGGGAATAAAGGACAGAGAGTAGGCTCCAGTGATGGTCCGAGGAAACAACTGGGCTCTGCTATATGACTGAGGGACTTTCTTCTTTATTCTGGAAACAGTTAAAGTCAGAGAAAACAAGTCAGAAGAAATAAAAAGCAAATTACAGTTTAGAGGAGATTTAGACTCTTGCTGTTTGCTTGTTAGCTTTTAAGAAGTCAAGGATGTAAGAAAAATTACTGTAGGGGAGCCTCTTCCTCCTTATTTCAAGGCAGTTCCAATCCCTTTCCCAAGTGAACATTTGTGTCTATTTACTCCTACTAAATGACTAACAGAATAATTATGCAGTTTACTGTTTTATAAAGCACACTTTACATGTAATGATGTTGACATGATAAGCTGTTCACCTGTGCAAAAATAGTTTCAGGGCTACATAATGTTACCTGCCCTCTGCTCACTCATCCATTTTGCCAAGATTTATTTAATATTCTATTCCCCAGAGCAGCTTCAAACAGGTACAAATCTTTTATTGACATTCATTTAGCATGAGCTGAGTAACTCATTGTTTTGCCGCTCAGGAGTTACGTGGCCACCCGAAACTCAGAACAACAAAAATCTTTGAATCAGTTCACAATCCTGTATCTGTATGGGTAGCATGGCATATATTCCAGTACTACTTCTGTCATGCATGTGTGTGAGAGATTTCTGTATAAATGAATGAGATGGTACTGTAGCATATAAATCCACTGGTTCATTCTAAATGTGCTTAATTATTGATATGAGTCAATATTTTATTCCAGGCAAGTATTTTAGGGCTGAATTTAAAATAAAATAGAAGAGCAACTTTTATGTCTTAAAAATTAAGACAATCCTGAAACTACAGCTCCACAACAGATTTGGCAGTGTGAAAGACAATTTACTAAATACAGGCCTCGGGTTAAAAATCCAAATTTCCATTTTATATATAATGAGATATTTTTAAACTATTGGTACTCTGAGTATCAATCTCTTTTTATTACAATCATGAATATAATATAAAACAAGTTCTTATAAGGTGATGAATTTTTGATAGATTTCTTCGATTCTATTGAATGCTTTGTTTTGCATGTTTTTAAGGAGTTATGAGATTCAATTTTAACACTAACAGCATTTTGTATTTAACCACATCAGTTATGTATATTTATGCTGTTTCCTAATTACAAAAAAAATTGATTCATTTTGGAATCCATTATATTAAAATATTATTCCATTCTGTTTAGGGAATTTATTATTAAGGATTTTTTCCTGATTTTTGACAAAGCTAATGTAAATCAAATTCTAATGAAAATAAGAGTAGCTGGTCAATGTTTTCCTCCTATTACAACCAGGTATTTGAGTATGAATGTTGTTTTTAGTAAATTATTACAAATCACAAGCAAGTGTTACTCCTGGTGAAAAGCAGGAGTACAGAGTTTGAATTCCATGGTCCATTATTTTGAAATAACAAGGTTGGTAGTATGGATGTACTGCTTATAAATTCAACCTTGGCAGGGTATTTTGGAATAATGTCCTATTGTAGACCATGGCTACCTGAATTGATATCTATTATTTCATAAAATTTTGGGCAGACGGTATAAAATTATTCACTATCTTGATTTTCATTACTGTAAATGCAACAAAAATACAATTTTAAATCACTTTTCAGATGTATCATTTCAATTTCAACAATGTTCAATGAATTATTCAGCCTCATTTGTTACAAGCCAATTTACAGAAAGATAACTGAAGTCAGTGCAGAAATACCTGATTAGCTCTGTCAAAGTAAATATCAGCTGTTTTCTGATGTGGTTTAGATTGCTAAAACCGATTTTGGTAGAACTAGCAAGTAACACTTTAAAATGATTGTACTTAAGCAGTTTTTTGAAGCTCATAAAAACACGTTAGGCATAGAACGTATTTCAGAAATATAGCTGACTAAATAGTAAGAAGTGGTTAAGGAGAGCTATCAGAGAAGATTTATTTAAAAGAGTCTTTGTGTCGTCAGTTTGTGAAACAGGATTCTAAATATGACAGCTGGGAGTGGCACAGTAGAGAAGTTCAAGACTAAAGTGGCCAATTAAGGCACATTTCTGCTACCAGTACTCACAGTGCCTTACTATGTAAGTCCAACTGAAGGCAATGAGCCTCCACAACATAAGGATGGCAGAAATGGGCCTTTAAGAAGAAATAATATAAAATCTACTGTAATACTTTATTATTATAGAAATCACAATGATTTATTGGAACACTGCGGCTACGTCTACACTGGCATGATTTTCCGGAAATGCTTAAAACGGAACAGTTTTCCGTTATAAGTATTTTCGGAAAAAGAGCGTCTACACTTGCAGGATGCGTTTCTGGAAAAGCCCTTTTCCCGGAAAAGCGTCTGTGGCCAATGTAGACGCGCTTTTCCAGAAAAAAGCCCCGATCGCCATTTTCGCGATCGGGGCTTTTTTGTGGAAAAGACTACTGTGCTGTCTACACTGACCCTTTTCTGGAACAGTTTTCCAGAAAAAGGACTTTTGCCCGAGCGGGAGCAGCATAGTTTTTCGGGAAAAGCAGCTGATTTCTTACAGTAGATCGTCAGTGCTTTTCCAGAAATTCAAGGGGCCAGTGTAGACAGCTCGCAGCTTATTCCGGAAAAGCGGCTGATTTTCCAGAATAAGTGGCCCAGTGTAGACACAGCCTGCAAGTATGAACCTCTGCACCATGGGCAAGACTTAGGGTGCACCTACACTGCACTGTTATTTTTAGATAACTAACATTATTTCAAAATCACAATGCTAGCTTCTACACAGCCTTTCCATTATTTCAAAATAATTTCAAAATAAAGGACGGCTTACTCCAAAATCTGTAAACCTCATTCTACAAGGTATAATGGCTATTTCAAAATAGCTATTTTGAAATAAGGTGTGTAGATGCTCCACTGCTGCTATTTCAAAATAGCCCCTCACCAGGTCCATTCAAAGTTATTCCTCCCCAGTGCCTCCTGGAGCTCTAAATTGTGATAGCACATCTACATTAGGGAAGCCTGCCTCTGACTAATGTTGAGGATTCTCTGCAGTGTACACATGCTATTTTGAAATAAGCTTTTTTGGAATATCTATTTTGTAATAAGTATGCAGAGTAGACGTACCCTTAGATTCCTACTAACTCCTTTTCCCCTCCTCTGCCCCAATCAGATCATCACAGCATTTCTGTTGCATCCTTCACAAAGGTACGAACACTGCACAATTAACCAATGACAAGCAGTGGGTAGTGGTACAGTTGCTGGTGTGCTGAGGCCATAGGCTTTCATACTGACCAAGAGTGTCTCATTTCTTCCTGGGAAAAAATCTGCAGGAGATGTCACTAAAATAAAATCTCTTTTAATCTTCTAAAAGGTTCTAGCTGCGCTAGACAGTCTCTGTCCCTTTCTCTGTCCCTTTCCAATTTAGTCCAGATGAGCAGAGAGAAAGAATTATTACAATTTGATGAGTCTTCAGTTCCCAGTGGCCATGTGTCCACATTAAAAAAAAAATCCATTGCTGCCATCGACACTACTTTGTACTTTGCTGACAGTCTATGTCTGCTGATTGAACTATCATTTCTCCTTCCCAAAGTTGGCCCCTCTGTGGCTTAGGAACAATGGCACTGCAGTTTGGGTTACATTGCACTAATGATTTCTCCTTCTATACTCAGATTGAGCTAGAGTCATCTATTTGACATGTTTCACAAGCACTAAAATGAAAAGAAAAAAAACTATCCGGCTCGGTCTCTTTAGAACAGCACATGTAGGATCCCTGAATATGAATCTATCCATCTCTTAGTCAGTCAATTATATTTATTACCAGAAGAATAAATCAAATCCCCAGATTAGAACACTCCTGCAGATGCAGAGCTGAACTTTGAGCCCATTTCTAACTGCTGAGGTTAAATCCCTATTCAAAAGCAACACCCTTTCATGAAAGTTAGTCTTCACCTCAGTAATCAAAAACTTCAGTGAAACAAAACCTACTATTCCTTCACAATAGCGATATTCAACATGAGTAAGAGTATCAGAGTGGCCTTTAATGAACCCTGAGCATGTAGGATATATTCTTTATACAATAATGAGTGTTCAGCCACTGTAAAAGACCCAGTTCTCAAAATCCCTTGTATTCATTACCCAACGAACAATTGATTAGCTCATATTCAAAGTCTATATACAGCCAACTCTGAACTCAGTTTCAATAGCATGGTTAGCAGTCATTCTCTGAGCTACTTGAATAGACCAGAGACTCAATACTCCTGCAACTGTTCTTCAAAAAGCACAAAATGAATGAAACTCAAGTAATCTTCCAGCTTTTAAGGTTAGTTTAGAAAGGTAATGATTGTCATAGGTCATCTGTCTGGTGATTGGCTTACTGTAGTGCTCTATAAAAATGGTTTACTTTTCATTAATCTTTCAAAGGGATGACATTGTATTTTGTGTAAATTAAGTTCTATACATAATTAGAAAGATCTTAAGGAAATGGGGAACATGAGACAAATTGTTCCTGATTCAGTTCTATAAAATTGGAATCACTTTGGTTTTCTCTTTGGCTAAAATCTGTGTGCAGGTTCCCAAAACGAAGTAACAAAAGTTACTCCTCTGTAGGGGAGTAGAGAGATGTCTTCAGATTTATACCTAATACCAGACCTCAAATAAGCTGGATAACATTATCCCTGATGGGAAGCAATTACTTTGCTATTACTAACATATGCACAGGCTCCTTCTGTTTAGTCATTTTAAAAGATCTTTTGTAAAGACACTTCACACACTAAAGAGACAAATCATTATAACTTTAAAACAATCTGCACCATGTGGGTAAATTCTCATGACAAATAGGAAGTATTAACACTGGCTGAAACCAGTCTAGAAGATGGCAACTGCAAACATTCCTGAACAGTTGGAGCAATTTATCTCAGTCTGCACCAGCAACAAAGCTTACCGCTAATTCTGTGGATTTCAGGATTTTGCATATGTAATTGTGTCAGTATAATGTTTTTGCAAATAGTAGGCTCAGGATACTAAATTTCTACTTGTGACTTAAGTAGGAAATTGATCTTTGTTTTTTCAATGTATTTAAGTTATTTACACTTTTTAGTTATACAATAATTTTCCAGTAAGCATATTAACTGCCTTCCAAATAAATAAATCCCTCAACATCTTTAAGCGAAGAGAGTCCACAAATATTATTTCAGGCTTTATTTCCCATTTGTTGAAACAACATGATAAGCTATTATGACAGTCAAATCTGTGCTGCTCATTTTGAAAAAGCTTTTGTTTTATTAAATTACATCAATTTCAGGTAGTCTTTTCTTATACCGATCTACTTTGACTAAACTGATCCACACTCTCAGTTCAAAGAAACCTAACATCTAGGGCATCTTTTTTCTGGATTGAGAGAGCATTTAAAAAAAAAATTCTTTAACATTTATATCATTTCTTAGTTCAATGGTTGGAGTCCATTTTTCCTCTCACATGCAAACCAACAAGAGTGACCCAGAAAAAACACCATTATGAACATGAAACAAAAGACAGGACTATGCAGCACTTTAAAGACTAACAAGATGGTTTATTAGGTGATGAGCTTTCTTGGGCCAGACCTACTTCCTCAGATCAATATGTGGAAGAAAATTGGCACATATTGATCTGAGGAAGTGGGTCTGGCCCACGAAAACTCATCACCTAATAAACCATCTTGTTAGTCTTTAAAGTGCTGCATGGTCCTGTCTTTTGTTTCAGCTACACCAGACTAACACGGCTGCATCTCTATCACTATTATGAACATGATTTGTCTCACACTATCTGAATTAATTGTGGAAGTGCAAATCATAACAACTGTTGATCATAACATAATCATAAGTGAAAACCATAACAACTGCTAATCTTGATTGTGCTTTTTGGAACAACGATAAAAGAATGTGACTGATGCTAGTTTGCGCTGATGATGAAGCAAGAGCTCTACCTCTATCATCGCTGAATAAGTCAAGGATTTTTCAGGATTTTCTTTATTTAAAAAACTGGCTGTCAAAACCAAAGCTATTTGCATGAACACATTAGTCCCAGTGAAACTTTCATTAGTAAGGTTCCTCAGATCTGAAACCAAATTTCAAGTCAAAGAGTAACCCTTGTCCACGAATATCCAGTAGCTCAGTGGAATCAGACAGAGCAGGGACTTGAATATGGGTGTCCAATAGCCTAGATAATCTCCAAATATCAGGCTATCATGGGATGGTCTCTTTTTGTGAACAGTTTGAAAGGCCCAGTTTCTGTTTTGTATCAGAACAAGAAATATTTAGCAATCTCAAAGTATTTCAGAAAAACTGAATTCTTGTTTTCCAGCCAGTCCTGCTCATTAGAACACTGACCCTCCAACATCAATATCTGATGTAGAATTTAAGCAAAGTTGCTAAATACAAAAAGAGAATGGACTCTAACATGACATTTGCGGGTCATAAACCCAAACAAAGTGTTTTTAATGAAAACATATGGGCATAAAAGTGATAAATAAACTTGAAACATTGAAAATGGTTAGAATTTTATCAGTATGCTACTTCAATAAGTATGTTTTATGAATATATGAATGCAAATAATTTTCTTCAATTGATGGATATAAGGTTAGGCATTGTGGATTTTTTGATAACATATGGCTCACAATATGTCGCAAACTATTTGTTGGTTACAGATTATATGAACAGCTGTGCATCTTATGTGAAAGATGGTATGAAGAATCATTAATTATCTAACAAACTGATGTAAATTGACTTACTGATGTTCCAATCTATTTTTAGTTTTAAAAACTTTATTACTAAAAATTAGAGATTGACCAACTGCTGTGATTTTATCCTCATTTCAAACACATTATCTAGTTTTGGATCCAGGTTAGACTTAAGCACCATCTTTGCTAAAAGTGAAAGTAACCCCTTCAAGAGTAGGAAAGTGAGAATGGCCAACCAGCACAGTATTTAACTTTCATACCTTTGATACTTTGGTGGTATTCTGATCCTTGTACTTTTTTCAGGAACCAGCGAGAAATTTTTCAAACTGAGAAATTGTACAAAGATCTTCAGAAACAATAGCAATTGTGGGAATCTGGAATATCTGCAGAGATTTACTGCCCTTCCCGCTCCCCTCCCCCCTGAAGTATTAGAAGTCTTGGAAGATTTCTGGAAAAAAAAAACCCGCAAGTACCTACTCATGTTTGGTAC
Organism: Pelodiscus sinensis; assembly: GCF_052426305.1. Classification (NCBI taxonomy): domain Eukaryota; kingdom Metazoa; phylum Chordata; order Testudines; family Trionychidae; genus Pelodiscus; species Pelodiscus sinensis. The sequence goes on along the minus strand of NC_143059.1, from coordinate 25,319,008 downwards.
TAAATTGCAAACTTCCCTATTAATAAGAGGGCATATGGTCACCTGTGGAATATCAGGAAAGATAAGGTGTTCTCTTCAACATCTCTGGAGATCAGCCTATTGGAAAGTAACCTAGGGCACGTCTAGACTACAGGCTTTTGTCGACAGAAGTTTTGTCGACAGATACTGTCGACAAAGCTTCTGTCGACAAAGAGCGTCTACACTACATTCAGTTCTGTCAACAAAGCAAGCTGCTTTGTCGACATGGCAGTGTAGACACAAGGACAGTTTACATGCAATAACGCTTTCTGTCGACAGAACTCTGTCGACAGAAGGCGTTATGTCTCGTGAAATGAGGTTTACCAGCGTCGACAAAACTGCTGAGTTCTGTCGACGTTATGTCGACAGAACTCAGCGGTAGTGTGGACGCAGGTATAGTTTTGTCGACAAAAGTCCACTTTTGTCGACAAAACTCTGTAGTCTAGACACACCCCTAGAGAGAACTTGAGGATAGAAGCAGGCAATTTTGTTACCTAGGAAACCATTTTACCTTGAGTTCCCAATCACCCTGTTTCTTCCCACTGTTGGTGGTCTCTTTATTACTCAGTGGAATAGGGTTTTTTTGTACATACTGTCCAACAGAATTAAAATTAGGAAGTGTCTTCTTAGCCAGTTCCTGCTCCAGGTCCTCATCCTCAACTTTGAGGAAAAAAACAGCTTCCATATTGTGAGTGGCTGAAATATTTCAGCACTTGTGACATATTTGCCTCTTTGCTAAGACTTCCAGTAAGGTTGGAAATAAAGTCACATGCACATTCATCTAGGGGTGGGTTACTGGCAATTGAAGATTCATTATTTGTATTCACATATTAATAAATTATACGTATTCAAGTAGCATGCTGATAAAAATGCATATGTGTATCTTTAGAAAGATCAGCAAGTGTGTTGTGTTCTGAAAAGGAACCGAAAGCTCGCTGGCTTATCCAAACTATCCATAACTACACCCTCTTGGTTCTCTTCCATTTCTTATCAGGAAATATAACCTTTCTGCCAGCATTAGGAGTCCTCTTCAGGAATTTTGCAGACTAGGCTGAGAGATGTAATTGCTAGTTGGGGTTCTGTGGAAGTGATCAGATAAAGGAAGGGGAAAACTAGGACCATTTACCCAGTCTCTCATTAACAGATGGAACACAACTACCATCACTGGATGCTGCTGACAGCTGTACTGACAACAGTGTCCAGAGATGCTCCTCCCTTGAACCTCCCTCTGCAACCATTTTCAGATTCACTGCTACAAAATAAACCCAGACTTTCATCTCACTTGTAGAAAATCTAACCTGACAAGGGCAGGCTCATTGGAAGCCCATACTGCCACAGGCCCAGAAAAGCAGAGCCAGTTAGGTGCAGAGACCTTATTTCTCAGATTGCGTGATCTCAATATCATGATTCTCTCAAAAGCCTCAGGAGGGAGTACTAGTTTCCAGCTACCCCTGAAAATAACAGGTCAGATGATGTCAAAAGCTCTTTTGGGAACTTCCCTTCAAGCAGTCTTGAAGCTAAGTTACTTGGGGAATGTTGGGTCTAGCAAAGTTGAGGTGTTTTGGAATGTTTTGTGAGATTTTGTCAGTTTCCAGCCTGAGCCTTTGTGTACCTTTCAGGGAGTTGGAATGGATAATATTAACAGCAATAACTGGGAGCTTTCATCCCTAGATTTCATGTCTCTCTGTAGAAATCCTATCTGAAGATATACTGAAAAACAGAATAATTTGAAAGCAAAAATGAAGACCCCTTTAGTTTTTGCAAAATCCATTGATTCACAAGAGGTAGAATGTAACTAGGTTGTCTATATTCCGTCAACATGTAGTCATTTACAAATATTAAAAATGGCTTGCAGTATTTGCAAGTATCTTTATACATCAAAGTGAGAGTAAATTTATTTGTGTTTGAACTCTAAACAGTTCAAACAACGTCCCTCGGAGTTGCAGGCTTACCACAAAGAGTATTACCCAATAAAAGGGAAAGAATCATTTGACTCGTCTTACTGATTGATTGCTGATTTGTACTAAGTTTTTCCCACAATTCTGTGGATCATTTTAGTATAATTGGGTTATATTAAACAACCTTTAACAAGCGGTGTGAAATCCCTCATGTATAGGTATTACATAGTTATGCACTGAGACGTGCAAACACCATATGCTTACTCCAGTGCATTAATGACTTTCAAGTAAAGTCTAAAAGGTCAGGAAATCATGATGCATTATTTTTTATTACTTAACTACAAAGGAAAATATTTTCTACATAATTTATAGGTTCTTCTATAGCACATGGCTGATACAAGTTGCCATGCTTCAGATCATGTGGAGATCTGATTTATAACTTAGTATTAGATTCTGACCTTTTCTGTAATGTATGTGTGGTTGCTTATTTCTAGTGGCTTTGGGGATTGTTGCATGGAAAGATTTGCCTAACGAACATGTATTATTGAGAATACATTGGATTCAATAGCAAATAACTATAGTCTGTCTGGAAGGAATTAGCATAGGAAGATTCTGGCTAGTAGTCATGAATTTAGGAATGGAAAATAAAGAGCAGAGTGCTCAGTGTCTCAAACTGATGGAGGTTGGGATAATGGATAAAGCAGACACAAGTTATGGAAGAAGATGTAATGGGAACATAAAAATGGACTGGGTCAGACCAACGGTCCCTCTAGCTTGGTACCTTGTCTGACAGTGGCTAGTGACAGATGCTTGAGAGGGTATGTCTACACTACCACCCTAGTTCTAACGAGGGTGGTTAATGTAGTCAATCGAAGTTGCAAATGAAGCCCGGGATTTAAATATCCCGGGCTTCATTTACATCTTGCCGGGCACCGCCATTTTTAAATCCCCGGTAGTTCGGACTCAGTGCCCGCAGCTACACGCGACATGGAGTAGGTAGTTTGAATTAGGCTTTCTCCACGAGGAGTAACGGTAGTTCGAATTAGAAAGCCTAATTCGAACTACCTACTCCGTGCCACGTGTAGCCACGGGCACGGAGTCCGAACTACCGGGGATTTAAAAATGGCGGCACCCGGCAAGATGCAAATGAAGCCCAGGATATTTAAATCCCGGGCTTCATTTGCAACTTCGATTGACTACATTAACCACCCTAGTTCGAACTAGGGTGGTAGTGTAGACATACCCAGAGTTAATATAGAGAACAGTCATTTCGAATGGTTTATGCTCAGTCAACCAGTCCCAGCTTCTGATATTTGGATGGGTAGGGACAGCTGTTGCATGGGATTGCATCACTGACAACCTTGGCTAATAGGCCTTAATGTTTCCTCTCAACTATTTTTTAAAAAAATCCCATTCTCCAGGGAATTTCCACATTTCAATTTTTGGTTCTATTTCAGGATGAATTTTTTAAAATTTCCTAGAGAATGGGAATTTCACAGTTTGTGTAGCTCTACACAGGAGACTTTGAAGCATAAATTGTGCTGCTGGAGTATTCAGTAAATTATGGAGCAATCCCCTCACGAGTTCTGAGGAGTAAGGCTGTTTTAGTTTTGGCTGTTTTAGTAGACACCATGGACGAGTCATGGACAATAAACAAAAATTCACAGCCCTGTCCATGTGTGACAGGGCGTCTGCCCTGCACTGGGCCTTTAAGCCCAAGGCTCAGGCCCCGAGCCTGAGGGAAGCTGGAAGACCAGCTGAGATGGTTAGGCGAATGAGCCCAGCTGCCAGCTATAAAAGGAGAGGCCCAGTTGCTGGAAGAGAGGGCAGGGCTGACTGCAGAGGCAGCAAGAGCTCCTGGGAGGGATACAGCTGCAGGAGAGGGACTGGAGAGGGAAGCTCTCCCTCAGCAGTTGCCGGGGACTCCAGGAGAGGCCTGGAGGAAAGCAGAGGCGAGTTGGTGTCACCTGGAGACTACCTGCCGAGGGGACGCCGGCCTGGAGATCGCAGCCAGCTGGGCAAGGCCAGGTAGGAAGTGGCCCAGGGCAGGAGCGGGAGGCGCCCCTCTTAGCCCGAGAGCCTCGGTGGGTTTCGGCTAGCTAGCCCCACCGAGGGAGTGACCCTATACCCGGTTGCTCACAGGGCCCTGGGCCGGGACCCGGTGGAGTAGGGTGGGCCCGGGTCCCCCTACCGGGGGTGCCCAGCTAAGACGAGAATCTGTTTGTGGACTCGGCCTGTTTAAAGGGCCAGTATAAACTGCTGTGAAGCCGATGATGAGCAACCCATACAGACTGTAACTCGCCCTGAGATGGGCCATGTGAAGACAGTCAGGGGGCACTGAGGCTACTGGGGGGCGTGTGCCCCATGACACCATGATTTCCACCCCTGACTAAATATTAGGTGCTCAGGAAGACTTGGAGCTCCTGCTGCTGCTCTGAAAGGGCTCGGGAGCCCTGGCCAAGGGCCCGCTGCTGCTCTGAGTGAGAGGAGTCCCAGAGTACTTAGCTGCTCTGAGCACTGGGTAGCCTGGGGTGCCACAGCAGCTTTGGCACCACTGCTTCTGGGTAGTACCCAGAACCACTGGTGCTCTGGTGATCCCTGGGCCAAGCTGCCTGTGGCCGGCTGCCTGAGCAGTGGACAGTGGGGCTGTCCTCAAGGCTGCCCCAGCTGCTTGAGTAGCACCGGGATCAACTGCAGGTGCAGAGGTCACAAAGGAGCCTGAAAGATACAGAATCCATTATTTTCATGACCTCTGTGACAGCCTAGCAGCCTTAGTATAAATGGCTATTTTCTGTGTCTTATGCATTGGACAAGACTGGCTAGATTTTCTGGGAAGCAAAATACATTTTGGGGCACCCTGAAAAATGTCAAGTGCTTTCTCCAAGCCACTGAGGCACAAGAGCTCTGAAAATGGTTTGGAATGTCATAAAGCTACTTATCTTTCTCCCGAGAGTCTTCAAAATGCTTAAACCATTTTTGCAGAAAATTAAAATAAAAGATTAAAACTGAGGCACAAACTAAAGTGAGATCCTATCCCCATTCAAAACTCACTGAAGTCAATGGGGACAAGATTTGCAACCAAGCATAGAAAATTGCAGCCTAAGCAGTCAGTAAAGCAAATTTATAACCAACTGTAAACAGGGAGTAGATTTCAGATTTGTTATATACATAAGGTTACTAACCGTATTAAAATGATTACTTTATTAAAAGGATTATTAGTAGACTGCAGCTTCCCTATAATCCATTATAACCTATTTAAAATAACATCAATGAACAAACAGTAAAGGTCATATGTCTTAAAGAAGATCAAATTAATGACCTTGAAAATTACTTTAATGTCATGTCTACCATCATCTTCTTTTATCCTATTTCATCGCAAAAGCACATGGGAAAATTTTGCTATAATATATATAAATATTTAGGAATTCTAACAGTCCTTTGAACATCTTTAAAATCAACTCATCAGAAGAACGTAGGGTCCAAAAGCACTCCATTTCTTACATTTCACGATTAATGGGGCTAACAGCTGGCCAGACATCTGCTCTGGAAGCTGGTTATGACACCCAAAGACATCAGCAGTGCTTGTTTTTTTGCAATTGATTTATTCTTTGAGACACGAATGTCTGCTTCAGTGCTTTCATGGAAGGCTGTAATAGAGTTAAATTCATGTAGAAGAGGAAAGATGTACACTAACTTTTTTTTGTTTGTTTGTTATACCATGATTTCCAGGGGTTCAATTGTCAGGACAAGCAGGAAGATGATAATGGACTACCTTACTGCATTTCTCCTGCCGAGAGGGAAACAGGCAAACACTAAACAATTAGAGTATGCCCACACTGCAAAGTTAATTCAAAATAACAGCTGTTATTTTGAATTAACGTTAATAGCGTCTATACATGCAAACCGCTATTTCGAAATTAATTCGAAATAGCAGAGCGCTTAATTCGAATTTGGTAAACCTCATTCTACAAGGAGTAACGCCAAATTTGAAATAGCTATTTCGAATTAAGTGCTGTGTAGACACTTAATTCGAAATAGGGGGCCTCCAGCCCTTCCCAGGGAGCCCTGGTGGCCATGCTGGGCACAACCAGGAAAACTTACTCTCCTCTCCCCCAGCCCTGGAGACATTAAAGGGGGAGACCCTGGACACAGTGCCTGTGCCAGCTCCAAGCCTGCCAGCCCAAAGCCAGCAGTGGTTACCGGGGCCCCTGACCCAGTGGCCCCAAAACATGAGCCAGCAAGCCACTGGCAGCCAGCCCTCCACCGCTCCCCAGGAGCAGTCTGCCAGCTCCCAGGAGCCTAACAGGGGCTGGAGAAGGTAGGCACCTTCCTGGTCCAGAGTGGAGATCATGGACCTTATTCAGGTTTGAGGGGATGCCCCCAATGTCCATGATCTCCACACTAGATGGAGGAATACGGCCGTCTATGGCAGGATAGCTGACACCTGGCCACCAAAGGCCACATGCGAACCCAGGAGCAGGTCTGCATGAAAATCAAGTTGGTCCGGCAAGACCCCAACCCTGGGCCCTGAGCTTCCCCTCCCCCTTCTTCCCCTTGCTTCTCCCTTCCAGCTCCCTCCTCTCAGATTTCCCTCTCCCCTCTCCCACTGTCTCTCTTCCCCTCTCCCACCTCCTTTTCCCAGTCTCTCCAGAGATTCATCCCTCCTCCCAGTTTTCTTCAATAAACCCAGTTTCTATTTTTGAATATACGTGTCTTTTGTTTGACATCAGGAAGGGAGGTTAGGGAGTGGTAAGTGGAAGGACGTGAGGGAGGAATGGGGTATGAGCCCCCAGTGGGGAGGGCAGGAGTGGCTCTGAGAGCTCCTTGGGGTGGACACTCTCCCACAGGGTCTCCTGGATCCTGACAGCCTCCCAATGGACCCCCCCAGATGGCAGCCTGCAGCAAGTGCAGCCAGGCTGATGGCAACGACCCAACAAGATGCACTGGCATGCCCAGGGACAGCTCTGGCTCAATGTGGCCGAGTGCGGTGGTGTCCCGAGTGCGGGCACTTAGGGCACACCAAGACAGGACTGCTTTTCTGTTCCTCATTGAGGTAAACTAGCAAGCGGGGAACCCTGAGAACTGTCTGTCTGAGGTGGGGATAGGGTCCCTTTAAGCATGGAGCTCAGTTAGCTTCAGGCAGCAGCCCCACACACTAAGTACTAAACTGATGCCCTGCCAGCACTGGTTCCGGCCAGCCTTAACTTCAGTTCAGGGTCCACTCAGTGGAAATAGCAAAACGTGATTTCGAAATAGGTTTTATGTGTAGATGTGTTAATTCAAATTAGCTTAATTCGAATTAACTATTTTGAATTAAGTTGACTCGAATTAACACTGTAGTGTAGACATACTCTTAGTGGTTACCCGTGCACATTTAGAATTATGCAATAATGCTGCTCTCTTAGGATGACTGTACTTCAGTGCGAGAATGAAATCCCTATCAGAATACTCAAATATGTTTTTGTTGTGCACTAAGTCAATCATGGGTGAAGAACTACCAGACAACTAAACGATATACACCTGTGTAGGGGTTAATTGCGGAAGAATTTTGTATGTGCAAGATTAGGGGTGGTAAGGCCTGCATTCTTTCCCCCTTTTCTCCTTTCCCTATATCTGATGAGCCAGAAGCAAGTCTTTGGGAACATATGCCATTTAAGATAAGCATTGTTACCAGTATAGCAAGAAGAAGTATAAGATAAGGGTAAAGGGCAAGAACGCATAAAGAATTCTGTTTACCCTAACATACTGATCACGTAAACAAGGCTAAAGAACAAGTAGAACTAGATCAGAACCAGATCCATAACTAACAGCTAAGCCATACTGTAACAAGCAATGAGTAACCCATGGAAATTTTCAAACCGCAAAACAAGGCAAGAGAACTTTATTTAAGGCTGCACCAGAGTACAGCAATTTGGACCTCACTGATGGGCTTTGGGTACCGGTGCCTCGGAAGCTGAGACAACCTCCCACGTCGTCTGCAGCCAACTCGGAATCCCCGGCTAGTAGGAAAGGGACGTAAGATATGCCGCTTCTTTGTTAACCCCAAGTTAAGGGGTGCAGCTGTTAGTTGTCAGGAAATAAACTACTTGTGTTTGACAGATACCTGTGTAGCATCCTTTGTGCTTTGAGAACCCAGTGTCAGACCTGAGACTTATTCTTGCCGGCAATAGCCTGCACCCTAGCACTATAAAGAGATTTTCTTTAGAAAGAAATCCATCTGGCCAGCATGTACTAGCTTACTGATGGCAACTAGGATTACAGCTAACAGTTAAGTAAACTTTAGGGATGACTTAATTAGCAAGACTGGCGTACATGATAGGCAGCAGTAGGTAAACTACGTTCTGACCAAATTATATTATCTCCAAGTCTGAGTAACCACATGGCCAAAAATAAATGTTCAAAGACAATAGTTTTACCTTGACTTGCTCACTCCACTGGTTTCAATGGGGCTGTCAGTAAGTGAGTCAATGAAAATTCTGTACCAACAGGTAGATAGTGCCTGTTCCAAATCAAAACTAACCAGTGCTGGTTATTCTTCATTCTTGATCTGGGGAATCCTAGTCACACTAGGGATGTGAAATTTGGATTAATTAACTAATTGTATAGTCGATAGGATTTCCATCGACTATTCAATTAGTCGATAAGGGTGCCTTCACCTTTGAACAATAGCAAGAGCCCTACCAGGTTCGTATACAGTTCAAAAATGGAAGCCCAGCAGGGTTTGAGAGACCAGTGGGGGACTGGTCCCACACTCCTTGTGGCACCTGAGCCTTTGAAATGTACAAGGGTCCTGTCGGGGCTCTTGTACATTTCAAAAGCAGAATTGCAGCAGAACCAACCTGAGTGGAGACTCCTTAAGTCCCCGCTCAAGCCATTTCCCACTGTGCCTCCACCTTTCCAGCCCCCTGCAGAGATGGTGCTGGGGGGAACCAGCTTTTAAGCCAGCTCCCCCCAGCACTGGTTCCTGCTCCCCCCCTTGCTGCTTCTCTCTGAAAGAGGCAGCAATGGGGTGGGAGAAAAGCAACTAGTTGCATCACTGGTCAACTATCCAATAAGCTTTTGCTTATCAGATAGTCGGCTAGTCGCTTACATCCCTAAGTGGCACATAACATTTGAAGATAGCATCAGTTTCTGTGATTCCTAGCTGGACAGTAGTTGGAAATGTAGTTCCAACAGCAGTTCTGAATCTGTGTCTTCACCCCCACCTGATGAGCATTTCCCATGGAAAGGCAAGTATCTACTGAGGAGCAGCTGCAGCCCTGTGTGTGTAGACAAGACCTCTGTTTTTAGAATGGTAGTTCTCTTTTTGAAAAGCTCGCGTCCTTAATACTTCCCCATCTGTGCTCAGATGGATTACATCTCTTCCCAACAGCTGAGTCAAGCTCAGGCACAGTTTAGTCTGAGGCGTGCTTCTGTATTTCAAAATAAATAGAGCCATCTTCATTTCTCAGCTCCCATTAACCATCAACTTCAACCCTTCTTTAAAAGTCCTTTCAGATCTCTGCTATGCCTTTGGAAGCTGGGTGATACAGAGAATTTGAATATGTTTGTGATGGGTTCAGTCATGGAGATGCTCTTAAGACTGTCACTTGATATGCTGAAATACCACTGAGTCTGCCTACCTGACCTCTAGGGCACCCCACCACCCTATCCTGCTGAGCCAGGTCGTATAGTCTCCTCCAGCGACGGCACTGAGTTGGAGTCACAGCCCACTGCAGAGCATCACAGACCATGAGAGCTTCTCAGCTGTAGGAAGGCTCAGCCAAAGACACCCAGAGCACAGCTCCAATGGGACAGAACCCCAGATAAATCTTAGCTTTTAACCCAGATCATTTTAGTCTCACTAAAAAAAACATTTACTTTTAAGCCAAACTTCACTACCTCTGATCTTTGAAGTATTTTCTTCAGTGCTGGCAGAGATTCAGCAAAATATGTGATTCTGATGATATTCCATATGTCAATCTATTGCACTAGGATATGCCTTTGTGGGCATTTATAGTGGTCAGTGTCTTACAAAAGCTTAATGATACAATTCAAGGACTGCACAAGATCATGTCTGGTATACAAGAGCAGTGTGTGCCTGGAAATCAAATAATGAACAAAACTGATGTAGCAACTTAGACCTAATTGGTGAAAAAATAGTGAAGGGATGAGCTATTCTACCTATCATTCCCTTTTGGGGTCCTTAAAATAAAAGATTTTGGGAGGCAGCTGATCAGAAATGAAGGGACAGGAGGAAGGAGAAAGTTTCACCATCATGATTGCCAGTCTCATCATCTCCTGGGACACAGATGATGTTACCAGCCAGTTCAGTAAGCTCCTGGGCACTACCATGTTGTGGGACTTTGTCACTTCTCCCATCCCTGGAGTGTCTTTTTCTTCTCCAGCTTATTTCTTTCCCCTAATCTTCTGCTGCCTTTTGCCTTGTCTGGCTTACCTGGCCAAGCCTGTATATTTTAGAATACTGTGACGAGTAGAACAAAAGCTCAAATGCTTTTCTCTCTTGCCAACAGAAATTGGTCCAATAAAAGATACTACCTCAACCACCCAGTGAACTAGAAGGCAGACAAAAGAATGCCCTGAACAACCCAACACTGCTGTAGGTCTGCAAGGGCCTGGAAAGGCTGAAAAGTCTTTGTACTTTTCCAGCAGTGATATTGTAAGTAGAAGTCAACACCAGAGACAGAAGTTGCATTTTCCGTCTTTGCTATTATTTTTTTCTCCTCTTCTGTGTATTTATTTTGTTTTGTCTTTTAGGAAATAGGATCAGACTTTAAGAACAGCTCCAGCCCATTCATCTTACTTCTCTTTTCCTCTAACAAAAGAACTATTATTACCAGACTGTCAGACAAGTGGTTTTTTTCCCTAAAATTCTCTCCAGCTACAGGAAAGGAGAATAATAGTTGTGAAAAAGAAAGCCTTGTTTAAAAGGCAAAGCGATTATATTGCCTTTTCCCCCTTTTCTGTATATTTTATTGAAAGCTAAAAGGGTTTTTAATGGTGTGTTTGCCGTGGGTATATCTACACTACAAAGTTAGTTCGAACTAACTGACGTTAGTTCGAACTAACTTTCATAGGCACTACACTAGCATTCCGTTAGTTCGAACTAGGTAATCCTCATTCCACGAGGATTAAACCTAGTTCGAACTAGCTAGTTCGAATAAAGGGGTGTGTAGCCCCTTAATTCAAACTAGTGGGAGGCTAGCCCTCCCCAGCTTGCCCTGGTGGCCACTCTGGCCAACACCAGGGAAACTCTACTGCCCCCCTCCCGGCCCCGGACCTCTTAAAGGGGCATGGGCTGGCTACGGTGCCCGTGCCAGGTGCAAGCCTGCCAGCACCCAGCCAGCAGACCCTGCACCTGGCACGGATTGAGCCACCCACCCGATGCCCCCCAGCCCTCCCCCTCTTCCCGGGTCCACGCTGGCGGCTCCCGGGAGCTTGCCCGGGACCGCAAGAGGCGGGCACCCGCCTGGGCTAGTGCGGACATCGTGGACCTCATCCACGATCTCTGCACTAGGCACAGGAAAGTGGTCGGCTTGGGCAGAATAGCTGCCAGCCTGGCCACCCAGGAGCAGGTGTGCAAGAGAATCAAGGGGGTCCAGTGAGACCCCCGACCCTGAGCCCTGAGCTTACAATGGCTGTACTGGGTCAGACCAAAGGTCCATCTAGCCCAGTAGCCTGTCTGCCGACAGCGGCCAACCCTAGGAACCCTGGAGGGGATGGACCGAAGACAGTGACCAAGCCATTTGTCTCGTGCCATCCCTCTCCAGCCTTCTACAAACCTTGGGCAGGGACACCACTCCTACCCCCTGGCTAATACCACTCCATGGACCCAGCGTCCATGACTTGATCTCACTTCCCTTTAAACTCTGTTCCAGTTCTAGCCTTCACAGCCTCCTGCAGCAAGGAGTTCCACAGGTTGACTCTTTGTTTGTGAAGAACAACTTTCTGTTACTAGTTTGAAGCCTGCTACCCATTCCTTTCCTTTGGTGTCCTCTAGTCCTTCTTTATGGGAACTAATGAAGAACTTTTCTGTATGCACCGTCTCCACCCAACTCCTGCTTTTAGAGATCTCTATCCTGTCCCCCCTCCGTCTCCTCTTTTCTAAGCTGAAAAGTCCCAGTCTCTTTAGCCTCTCTTCATATGGGACCTGTTCCCAACCCCTGATCATTGTAGTTGCCCTCCCCTCTCCCAGCCTCTCTCTTCCCCTCTCCCACCTCCTTTTCCCAGTCTCCCCCAGTTTTGTTCAATAAAGACAGATTCCATTTTGGAAGACACGTTATCTTTATTTTGTACATCAAGAAGAGGGGCTAGGGAAGGGTAAGTGGAAGGAGGTGAGGGAGGAATGGGGCACGAGCCCCCGATGGGGAGGACTGGGCTGGCTCTGCGGGCTTCTGGGGGTGGAAGCTCTCCTGCAGCCCCCCAATTGTCTCCTCTCCCCAGATGGCAGCCTGCGGCAAGTGCAGCCGGTCTGATGGCCGAGTGCTGTGATGTGCCCAGTGTGGGTACTCCGGGCAATCCAAGCCAGGACTGCTTTGCAAGCGGGGCACCCCTGAGAACTGTCTGTCTGGGGTGGGGGTCGGGTCCCTTTAAGCACAGCCGTCGGCTAGCCTTTAGTGTCCCTTTAGTGTGGACAATCTGGTGCTGCTAATTTGAAATAATTGGCCTCTAGAGGCCTCTCGCAGCTGCACTTCCAAATGCTCCGGCCACGCTTGCCATCTCCACTGCTCCCCTTCTCCTACAGAGCTTAAAACTACAGGCAGCAGGAGAAGGGCTTGTGTCACGTGGCCAGCTTGCCAAGCTGCATGCCACACAACAGCATCCCAGGAGCCATGACAGACTCCAACGCTACCTCAGAGCCTCCTTCAGCTGCCTCTGGCCAGGGATTCAGGAAAGCTCTGGCCTGGACTGGTGTGGAGATCCTGGACCTCATCAAGGTCTGGCGGAGGGAATGGGGGAGAGAAGCAAACCAACTTCCAAGATCTCCGCACCAGAAAGAGAAATGCAGACTTCTGTGGCCAAATTGCACCAACCTGACCTACAAAGGCCACAACTGGATCCTCGACCAGGTCTGCATGACGATGAAGGAGCTCCATGATGGAGTACATGGCTTTGTGGACCACCAGCCATCTCCCCCATCCCCATGACTTCCTCTACTTGTCCCTCTTCCTTTCCACCTCCCTCCCCCCCGGTCCCCAGGGCTGTCAGAATATGAGGCGGTGAATCCTATCAGACAGGTGAAGCCTCCCAAACAGCCAGAGGCAGGTGCCAGTCCCAGGCCTGTTGAATATCACCCCCCCCCCCCTCAAGAAACAGTCTTGTTTCACAAATGAAGGCTTTTTTATTTGCTCTGTAGCGGAGTGGGGAGGTGGGAAGGGAGGGCAGGGGAAGGAAAGGGTGGAGGAGGAAAGGCACACAGAGCGAATGCAGGGTCCCCTTGTAGAAAGTCGTGGTGGAGAGTCTCACAGCTGGCCAGCATGAAACTTTTCCTCAAGGCTTCTCTGATTAACACAGACCCTTGATTTGCCGTCTGTATGGCACTGGTATCCAGCTGCTCATATGCCCTGGCCAGCCATTCAGCCTCTGTCCCCCATGCTGGCAGAAAAGTCTCACCCTTGTTCTCACAGAGGTTGTAGAATACAAGGTAGGCTACCACCACAAAGGGGATGTTGCACCCACTGAGGTCCTGATAGGTGAAGAGACTTCAGCACCTCCCTTTCCCTTTTAAATGGCTAAATGCACAGTTGATGAATGCGACACCTGCTTTGCCTGGCATTGAAGTGTTCCTTGGTGGAGTCCAGGCTGCCCAGATAAGGTTTCATAAACCAGGAGAGCAAGGGGTAGGCTGCATTACCCAGGATGCAGATGGACATGTCCACCACTCTGACTCTGATGGTGCATTGGGGAAAAAAGTGCCGGTGTGCATCTTTTGAAACAGGCAGGAGTCCTGGAAGATGCAGACGTCATGTACTTTTCCCAACCATCCAACACTGATGCATCATTGGTGAAGCATAATTTGTGATCCATGAGGGCCTGCACCACCATGGAGAAGTCCTGTTTAGGTAGCCCAAGGCATGGTGGTCAAGGGCCAGAATGGGGACGTGAATGCTGTCTATTCCCTCCTTACCAGTTAGGGAAGCCCATGGTGGTAAAGCCATCCACAATGCTGTCCACATTCCCCAGAATGACGACCCTCTGTAGCATCACGCTGTTGATGGCCTTGGCTACCTGCAGCATCATGGCCTCAGCTGTGGATTTCCCCATGCCAAAGTGGTTCCCTATGAAGTGGTAGCTGTCCAGTGTGGCAAGCTTCTATAGAGCGATAGCGATGTGCATCTACATGGAGATGGCAAGTCTCAGTTGGGTGTCCTGTTGTCTAAGGGCAGGGGCGAGCCACTCGCAGAGCTCTAGGAAGGTAGTCTTCTGCATGCAGAAGATCTTCAGCCACTGCTAGTCATCGATGCTAGCAGGAAGCTTCAGGACGATGTGGTCCCACCAGTCCAAATTGATCTCCCATTGCCAAAAGCAGCATTTCACAGTGTTGAGGAGATTGAGGGATATGTACTGCAGCAGGAGCACCAGTACCTGGGTGATAAAGGCCTGCCATCTGGGCTGCTCCTCGTCTTGCTGGAGCAGCATGTGGGCAGTTTGGAAGTATTACACCATGAGGCACAGCACGAGGCCCATGAGCCTGGCACTGCTTTGCAGCATGTCCAGCTCTATGCTTTGAGTGCAATGGCATCCACAAGGGCAACCAGAGCATACTGCATCCATTTGGTGTCCCACCAGGGGCTAGGCAGCATATGAGTTGTGTGTGAGATGGAGCCTTAGAGAGGAGCACGTGTCTCAGTTTGGCTGACCAAGTAGCCCCAGGAAATCTCCACCCTCCTAGGGTATGTCTAGACTACATGGCTCCATCAACAGAGCCATGTAAACTAGTTTAGCCCACATAGTCAATGAAGCGGGGATTTAAATAATCCCCACTTCATTAAAATAAAAAAATGGCCTCATGAAATGAGGTTTATAGGAGCGGTCAACAAAGGCTTCCCTTGTCGACCGATCTGTGTCTAGACTGCCGCAATGTGCCGGATCAGCTGATTGTCGGCACAGCGCTGCGGCCATTTTTATTTTAATGAAGTGGGGATTATTTAAATTCCCGCTTCATTGACTATGTTGGCTAAACTGGTTTACATGGCTCCATCGAAGGAGCCATGTAGTCTAGACATAGCCTTAGTGCCCTCCCCATATTGCTTATGAAGGCTGTAAGGCTGTTTTGATTTTGTTATTTCAGGAGTTATTCTGAGTTTAGTTAATTTTGGAATAATTTCCTAGTGTACACATTCCCCAAATGAGCACTATCCCATTCATGTGTTTAGCTCTGTTACATGCAGAGGTATACTTTCTCTTTACCTCCTTATTCTGTTATGAAATGAAACATTCCACAATAATAATGAGCATTCGAGGATGATGAAGAGAAGTTAGTGAGAATGGAAACAGGAAGGAAAATCAGTGTAGATGGGATCGAACTAGAGAATGTAGAGAAGTTCACATATGTGGGGAGCAAAATGACATATGTTCTAGACTGTAAGAAGGAAATAGCGACTAGAATAGCAAAAGCAAGAGCAGTTTGAAGGTGATGGATAAGATCTGGAAAAGTAAAGAGATTAGTTTAGGAATGAAGCTTAGCATCTTGAAAATGTGTGTATTTAGCAGCATGTTGTGAAGATCTGAGACCTGGGTGATAACAAAAGATACATAGAGAAGGATATTGGCATTCAAGAGTAGTTGTTATAGAAAGAACCAGAGAATAGGATGGATGCACAAGGTCACCAATGATGAATTATATAGGAAGATACAGCCGAAAGAGAACCTACTGCAGAAGGTTATACAATGGAAGTTACAGCTATTCGGGCATATCTGTAGAATGAACAACAAGCAAAAAGTTAAGACTCTGGTATTCGGCATAATAGATGGTCCAAATAGGAGAGGCAGATCCCACAGAGAATGGGTAGATGATATAGTAGATTGGTGCGGAGCTAGTCTACAGAAACTAAGCCACTCCTCACTGGACAGGGAAAGATGGAAGGAAATAGTGAGGGAGGCAACGGACACCAATGGGCATTGAGCTCATGGTTGTTGATGATAATGATGATGAGCCCTATGAGCAGAATGGAAGCTTGTTAGACTACATATATATATTTGTTAGTCTCTAACGGTATATCTACACTACAAAGTTAATTCAAACTAACAGACGTTAGTTCGAATTAACTTTCATAGGGGCTACACATGCAAACCGCTATTTCAAATGTAATTCGAAATAGCGGAGAGCTTAATTCGAACTAGGTAAACCTCATTCTACGAGGAGTAATGCCTAGTTCGAATTAAGTAGTTCGAATTAAGGGCTGTGTAGCCACTTAATTCGACTTAGTTGGAGGCTAGCCCTTCCCAGCTTGCCCTCGTGGCCACTCTGGGCCAAACCAGAGAAACTCTTCTGCCCCTCCCCCTCCCGGCCCCAGAGCCCTTTAAGGGCCACGGTCTCGCTACAGTGCTTGTGCCAGTTGCAAGCCTGCCAGCACCCAGCCAACAGACCCTGCACCTGGCACAGCATGAGCCAGCCACCCTTTGCCACCCAGCCCTCAGCCTCTTCCCAGGACCAGACTGGTGGCTCACAGGAGTCTGCCTGGGGCCACAAGAGGAGGGCGCCCGCCTGGTCTAATGCGGAGATCGTGGACCTCATCGAGGTTTGGGGGGAGGCCTCCAATGTACACGATCTCTGCACTAGCCATAGAATGCAGCCATCTACAGCCTCATGGCTGCCAGCCTGGCCACTAGAGGCCACATGCAGACCTGGGAGCAGGTCCGCTGCAAAATAAAGGACCTGCGGCAGGCCTACTCCAGGGCCTCTCAGCCAGGGGCTGACCCGGAGGCATGCCCTCATTACGAGGCCCTGGACCGCATCCTGGGGGCTCACACAGTCCATGCCCCCCGGGTGGTGATTGACCCCGGGGCAGAGGGCCCCGTCTCTGACACGAAGTAGGAGGAAGAGGATGCCGAGAGCCAGGAGCCTGTAGGGAGCCTGCGCAGGACCCAGGACCCCTGAGGCATCCCACAGAGCACATCGGCTGTGTTGTCCAAGGCCGGGGAGGGCTCCACATATGAGTGCCATCATGCTCCCCTTATGTGTATGGAGGCGTGGGGGGAGAGGGCGCCCAGGGACCATGCGCCTGGGCCTTGCCCACCATGGAGCAGCAGCTGGGTGTCATGCAGGGGCCCTGGCCCGTTCCCCACACGCCGACCTCGCCTTGCAGAAGGGGGCTGGGTTTCACTCACTGTGTCCCCAGGGAGAACTGACCACTGCTCTTGTTTCACCACAGCCGCAGCACCTGGGACTGCAGGGCGCACCACCCCACGTGCAACAGCCACCCGCACCAAGGCCAGCAGGTGCACCTGCAACCTCGAGGACTACCAGCGGCAGCACCTGGGGCTACTGGAGCACCAGCTTCGCACCCAGAATCACTGGGTACGGAAGGACCTGCAGCTACATCAGTGGAGCTTGGAGTCGCTGGAGAAGCAGGGCCGTGCCCTCAGAGGTCACCTCCAGACCTTGGTGGACAGGTTCCTGCCTCCTCCTCCTCCAGCCCCTGTGACCACCCCAGCTCTCACTCCTCCTCCCACCCCTTAACCCCCTCCCTTTTCCTCCGCACCCCCCATCCCTCCTGCCCACCCTCCATACCCACTCCTCTCCGACGCCCCCACACCCTCAGTGCTGTTGGACGGGAGAGTCAGAAGGACCCCCAACCCTAAGCTTTCCCTTCCCTTCCTGCCCTTCCAGCTCCCTCCTCCCAGGTTTCCCCCTCCCCCTCCCACCCTCATTCCTACCCCCCCTCACCCCAGTTATGTACAATAAAGAGAGGGTTTTTTGGCCAAACAGGTGTTTTTATTTTACATTAGGAAGGGGGGTTAGGGAGGGGAAAGGGGAAGGATGGGAGGGTGGAAGAAGGCCCCAGTGCGGCACGCAGGGAGAGTTCAGTCCTCCTCCACCTGGATGCTCTCCCGCAGGTATTCCTGGTCTGGACGGCCCCCCGCTAGGCCTCCCAGATGGCGGCGGTGTGGGGCTGCATGTACTGCATGTCAGCCATGAGGTCAGCCTCAGCCATCCAGGCTGGCAGGAAAGCCTCCCCTTTCCACTCATACAAATTATGCAGCACACCGCATGCTGCCACCACGGGAGGGATGTTGTGCTTGGCGAGGTCGAGGCGGGTGAGGAGGCACCTAAATCTGGCTTTCAGTCGGCCGAAGGCCCCCTCCACGATGATGCGGGCCCTGGTGAGCCTGGCATTGAAGGCCTGGCGGGAGGGGTTGAGGTGCCTCGTGTACGGCTCCATGAGCCAGGGCTATAGGGGGTAGGCCACATCCCCCACCAGGCACACGGGCATGTCCACGTCCCCGACCCTGATGTGGCGATTGGGGAAGAAAGTCCCGGCCTGCAGCCTCTGGCACACGGAGGAGTTCCGGTACACCCGAGCGTCGTGTGCCTTGCCGGACCAGCCCACATTAATGTCCGTGAACTGTCCCCGGTGGTCACACACAGACTGCAGGAGCACGGAGAAGTACCCCTTTCTGTTGACGTACTGGGAGGCCTGGTGTTCCGGGGCACGGATGGGGATGTGTGTCCCTTCGATGGCCCCCCCGCAGTTGGGGAAGCCAAGGGCGCCAAACCCCGGATGACGGCGTCCGGGTCGGCGAAGTGGACCACCCTGCGGAGCAGCACCCGGTTGATGGCCTTGACCACCTGCAGAGGGATACAGCAAACAGCGAATCACTGGGGCACCCGGGTGGCTGGGAGTGTTCTTTCACTGGCACTGCCCCGCACCCCACTCCTGGAAGCAACCCCCACGGGCGGCGTGTAGTACGGCCGGGACAGACCAAACCCTCCGGTGTGGGGCCCTTTCACCTCCTCTCCCCCCCATTTTCCCTGGGGCGGCCCATCCCCTCCTTGCAGCCCTCCTGCCCCCGGCCTAGTGGCCGGTGGGTGCTGTACCTGCATGAGCACTGCTCCAACGGTGGATCTCCCCGTGCCGAACTGGTTCCCAACGGATCGGTAGCTGTCCGATGTGGAGACCTTCCAGAGGGCGATGGCCACATGCTTCTGGAGGGGGATGGCGGGCCTCATGTGAGTGTCCCGTCGCCACAGAGCAGGGGTGAGCCACTCGCAGAGCTCCAGGAAGGTGTCCCTCTTCATCCTGAAGTTCTGGGTCCACTGTCTGTCTCCCCAGCGCTCCAGGACGATGCGGTCCCACCAGTCGCTGCTGGTGTCCAGACGCCAGATGTGGCAGGGCATGCTGGCATCCAGGCGCTGCTGCGGCTCCTCCACGGCCCTCAGGGAGGCCAGGTGGAGAAGTAGGGGGCTGACGTGCACCAGGTGGTGCCAGGCAGCCTCTAGCCATTGCTGGCAGGTTTGCAGCAGCAAGTCCAAAAACTGCACCAGAAAGCCCAGGGCGAGCTCTGGCTCCATGTTGCCAACTGCAGCGGTGTCCCCAAAGGGAACCACCGACACAGACAGGCGGAGAGAAAAACGCTTTGCTGTCCCTCATCCAGGTAGGCAAGCAAACGGAAAAGCTGAGAACCGGCTGTCCAGGTGGGTCCCTTTAAGCACGAACCTCAGATAGCCTCAGACAGCAGCCACACAATGCAACAACTGACCTGATGCCCTGCCAGAACCGGTTTCAGCTGCCCTTAAGTGCGCCCCAGCATCCAATCAGTGTGGACGCGCTAGTTCGAATTAGCAAAACGCTAATTCGAACTAGTTTTTAAGTCTAGATGTGCTAATTCGAATTAGCTTAGTTTGAATTAGCGCTGTAGTGTAGACATACCCCCAGGTACTTCCTGGGGCTCTAAGTTGGGGTAGCACATCCACATGAAGGGAGCTTACCTTGGACTAATTCCAAGGCTTCACTGTAGGGTGTACACACTAATTCAAAATAGCTATTTTGTGAGTTGTTATTTTGAAATAAGTAATTTTGAAATAATTTCGTAGTGTAGTCATGTCCTAAGATGCCACAGGACTATTCATTGTTTTACATAATAAAACGGCTGCCCCTCTGAGACATTTATACCACAATAATGTTTGACTTTTGTATTTAGTGCTCTGTTACAATCTCCTAAACTTATCTCCTCATTTCTGAGAGTCAGTCTAGACTAGAACTGCTAGAATCGTATGGTTGTATCAATGTATATGTATCATTATAGCACTGCAAGTGCAGAAAACATGACCTATAAGGGAATACTGAAACAATTGGGCTTGTTTAACTTAAAAAAGAGAAGATGGAGAGGAGACACAATAGCAGTTTTCAATTATGTAAAAGGGTATTACAAGGAGAAGGATGAAGAATTGTTCTTGGTCTCTGAGGATAGTACAGGAATCAGTGGGCTTAAACTGCAGTAAGGGAGGTTTAGGTTGGACATTAGGAAAAAAATCCTAAATATTAGGGTGGTTAAACACTGGAATCAGTTGCCTAGGGAGGCTGTGGAATTTCCATCTCTGGAGATATTTAAGAGCTGGTTGGATAGACATCTATCAGGGATGTTCTAGATCAGGGTTTCCCAACCTATGGGATGGGACCCAAATATAGGTCACCAATACATTTCAAAAGGGTCACCAGGTGTTTCCCCAGGTGGCTCTTAAGGAGCCATTCACACATTTTTTGAATTGCCCTGGGTCACCAAGTCTTCCTGAATTGTCAAAATGTATTCCTATCTGGAAAAGGTTGGTATCCGCTGTTCTAGATGATGCTTGGTCCTGCCATGAGGGCAGCAGATTGGACTTGATGATCTCTCAAGGTCCCTTCCAGTTTTAGTGTTCTGTGATTCTATGCTCTGATTATGAGAGAACTCTCTCCCATTTGTATAACTACTCAACACACACCCAAGTGGTGGTAGCTATGTTGTCTGGGGAGCTTCTTCCACCACCATAGCACTGTTGAGGCTAGTGCTTAGGTCAGTGTAGCTTAAATTGTTGGAGGCAAGGGACCCAACAGCCATGCTGGGCCCCTGGACAAGGTTGGGGGGCCAACTCTGAACTCCTGGAAGGGCGGGGTCTCAGATGAAAGGGTTGGGGCTGAGAACAGTCGACCCTTAGCACTGCCCTTACCACAGTCTCCCCCACTCCTTAGCACTGCCTAGAGTGCATTGTGTGGTGCCCCCCACATCCCAGGTAACTCTAAGAGCTGCCCAGAGCATGCTGCATGGCGCATTCCAGTGGTGATTTAAGGGGCTAGTGGCTCTGAGTGCTCCTGCTGATATAGCCATGGCAACAGTGCCAGAATCTCTGGCCCCCACCAAGCCCTTGGGCAAATACCCTCTTTACCCCTCCTCCCCCATTGACAGGCTTGGTGGGGGGGAGGGCTTTTGCACAACCCTAAGTGACTTAAATTATACAGAAGTAAGTGCTGGTGTGCACTAGGGAAGTTAAATATTGGTTAATTGAATAGTCGATTAACCTCATGAATTTTTAATGGTTAGTCAACTATTCTATAGTCCCTGGGCAGCCCTTGTTCGGAGGGGAGGGGTCTGAGCTCGCAGACCTGCCATGAGCCAGAACTGAGACCTGGCTCTTAACACACTTTAAATGCAGCGGTGGTAGGTCCAGGACCCAGTGCAAGCTGGGACTGAGCTGGACTGCTGGCCAGCCTTCTAAAAAAATTACTGGCAAGGGGTGGAGTGGAAATGCATGTAGTCTATAGCATTAACCAATAGGCTTTTGCTTATCGGTTAGTCAACTACACGATTACATTCCTAGTGTGCACTAGCCAAAGGTTGTAACAAATTCCTTAAGAGGGAGAAGACCTGCTGCCACAGACACTGAGGAACAATTCTTTCAGTCTGTCCTTATCTATAGATCAATTTCAAGAAAATAGTGCACCAGTTGTTGAGGTATTGCTGCCAATTCTCATTAAACTCCTTAGTAGTCCCATAAATTGCCATTCTTGTGTTTTTCCTTCTTACCAATTTATTCAATTACAGTAGATTCCCGATTATCCGACCTAAACAGAACCGACAGGTGGTCGGATTACTGAAAATGTTGGATAATAGGGACTTTACTGTAGCCAGAGCTGCTTGGTCCCCATCCCTGCCTGGCCCTGGCCCCTTCCCTCCCTGCAGGATGGGAAGCGACAGTCTAGCAAGGAATATGGCAGAAAGGTCCCATCCCTCCCTGCAGGTCCCGGGCACAGGCCGGAAGAATGGCCCCGCTCGCTGCCCCATCACTCTCCTGGCGCTGCTGATGCTACTCCTGCCAGCGCCACTTCGTCGCCGGGAGCTGTAGGGAGGGATGGGGACGAAGCGGCGCTGGCAGGAGGCTCCGACCCATGGGAGACTGCTGGAGCCTCTTCAGCCGCGGAGGCTGCATGCGGCATAGCAGCGCAGGGTGGCTATGTCAGATAAAGCGGAATGTCAGTTTACCGAAGGTCAGATAATCCGGATTCTACTGTACATGCAAACACAATGCAGGGAAGAAACATGCGGAACAGGACTCAATAGAGGAGAGGATCATAACTCCAAACTATAACCCTCTGAGTAACCTAATTAACTCCTTAAAGACCATTTTATTATACCAACAGTTACTGCCTGTGCAACACAGAAACCTGTTTATTTTAATCAACAATATATATTATGAGGACATCAACACCACCTTTGGAAAACATTCGCACTTAAAGGGCTCTTTACATAAGGAAGTAATTTGCTTGTCCAGATTTTTGATATCTCTGTATTGCTTGCTACAGGAACACACTATTTCCGGGATACGCATGCAACTCCAATAAACATAAACATGAATCACACATCAGCAATATGGGAAGAGGACCTCTAGTCTGGTGAAACTAATACCTTTGAAGATTTGCCACTTCATGAGGCTTTAAAAAAAGGTTGCTGTTGCATCTCTCTCTCTCTCAGTAAGGGTACGTCTACACTACAGCGCTAGTTCGAACTAACTTAGTTCGAATTAGTTAATTCGAACTAAGCTAATTCGAACTAACACGTCTAGAACTAAAAACTAGTTCGAATTAGCGTTTTGCTAATTCGAACTAGCAAGTCCACATTGAGTGGACCCTGAACAGGGCTTAAGGATGGCCGGAAGCAGTGCTGGCAGGGCATCAGAGGAGGACTTAGAGCGTGGAGATGCTGTCTCATGCTAGCCGAGGGCTGCGCTTAAAGGGTCCCGACCCCCACAACGGACAGACAGTTTTCAGGGGTGCCCCGCTTGCAAAGCAGTCCTGGCTTGGAGTGCCCGGAGTACCCACACTGGGCACATCACACCGCTCGGCCATCAGCCCGGCTGCACTTGCCGCAGGCTGCCATCTGGGGAGAGGGGTCCGGGGCTGGGAGGGGGGCATAGAGTTTCCCTGGTGTTGGCCAGAGTGGCCACCAGGGAAACCTGGGGAGGGCTAGCCTCCCACTAGTTCGAATTAAGGGGCTACACACCCCTTAATTCGAACTAGCTAGTTCGAACTAGGCTTAATCCTCGTAAAATGAGGTTTTCCTAGTTCGAACTAAGCGCTCTAATTTTTCTTAATTAAAACCAACTTGAGAGGGACACTGTTCTGTTATCACTGTACTTTTTTGCTGCTGGTGGGGGATTTTTTAAACAAAAAAGCAAGCAAATAACTTGTTCGAAACAATGTTTCCATTTACTTTTTTTTCATTTGTTTTCCATTTCCTTTCAAATGTTGTGTCAGCAGTCTTTATCCTGTTAATCATACATAACTCTAGAATTAAAAAACAAAAAACCCCACAAAGCCTATTGCATGTTTTCACAATAAAAGAGAAACAAAACTCCTATATGCCGTTTTACTCTGAAAATGTATTATATACTTACTGCTTTTAACTCAGCACTACTTTCCCCATCTATGTTTGTCTTTTGCATGTTTTTTTGGTAGAAAATAAATTTGTAGTCTCTTTTATTAGATGGCTAAGAAGGGAGGGGGGGCGTACTGGATGGCTAAGATGGCTAAGAGGGGGCTAAGATGAGGTGAACTGGATTTTGTCCTCCCTGTGACTCATGCACAGAGCTGCTTCATTGTTTCTAGACACTTTGAATTTCTCAAAACCTTTGACAATAACATGTTTTAACTGAAAGCATGCTACCATACAGCTGTAACTGAGGACCTATTTGGTCCTCATATTTTATTACTGTACATATTTTATTGCTGGATGTGTGCAAAAGACAAATTAAGAACATGATACAAGCCTAAGCTGAGTTTGGCAAAATGATAACTTTTAAACTGAATTCATTTTATATTAAAATTGGTTTGACAAACCTGGAAGCGTACACTGTTATTTATGTGTCTGCCAATAAGAGGCCAACAGAATACTATGCAAAATGGTATTAAGAGAAAATCCTGTTACATTTGTCATTTGGGTTACATAATTATATTTATAAATATACTACTATTGCAGTGCAACCGTCATTAGAGGAAACTTGTTTAGAGAATGATTTAGTCATTTACTGCTTTACCAGTCAACTTTGACTCACAAGCATGTTATAAATCACATTTTTCCCTTTTGCCCCTTTTTCATCCTCTTCCCCCTCAAAAAATAGCTAAATTACACACAAACCCCAAATGCCTTTCAGCCATCCCATTGTATAAATCAATGGAGAAAAAGAAAATGTTTATTAGAACCAAGAGCCATTTCTTTTTAACAGTAGTACAAGAATAAGAATTAAATCTAAACATCACCTATTTCTTTCTTTATACTATTTTTCAAAGGTAGTACAGTATGTTCCAGTGCTGTCTCTTGTGAGCAATACAGGCTATACAGCTAAGATTGAGTTCAATAATGTGTCACAGCGAGCAGAATTTATTCTTTGATGCTCAACTTTGTTACTGTGAGTCATTTTGTTTTGTTTTGTTTTACTAAGAGATTCTACTTGTAAAAGAATGAAGAGTGATTCCCCCCCCCCTCCATTTCTAGAGTAAGTGGTTTCCCATCTACAGGGAGCCGTCTTGTACCACTCTCTTTCAAAGACAATGAACCTTAACAGAGAGAAGAGACTATGAGATTATTTTTTACATTATAGCAGAAGCTCTACAGACCACATCAGAATACCTAATCACTGCCCCCAAGAGCATACAATTTATGCAAAAGTGTTCCATATTACCTCCATTAAAGGAATTCATTTCATATTGTTGCTATTTGTATTAAAATACGGTCTAGAGAGGCTCCAAGCATGAATCAGAGCCCCATGGAGCCAAATGTCATACCAAGATGGTAAAAGTTATTCACCCCCAAAGGGCTAGGAATATTGATAAAATAACAGGCAAAGTTATATTTAAAACTTACAGCTAGTGTATGGAAGTTTGCAATAATTAGTTAAAATTATTCAAGGGCCACACTCAAGTGTGACAAAACAATAACAACAGCAACAAGAAAACCTCATGGAGGTGGCCCCCAACTGAGAAGCAGAAAAAAGAGACACTCACCTCAGGCATGCAACTCAGAGAGCATCAAATTGAATGGTCCCTTAGTTTAGCATAAGGAGTTAGC
Source organism: Pelodiscus sinensis (assembly GCF_052426305.1). Lineage (NCBI taxonomy): Eukaryota > Metazoa > Chordata > Testudines > Trionychidae > Pelodiscus > Pelodiscus sinensis. Next base: position 25,293,551 of record NC_143059.1, on the reverse strand, counting down.
CCATATTCTATCTCTTTGAGCTTGTATTTAGCTGGAGACACTCTGAGCTCTGGCATATATTTATACCTCTATCTGTATAATGACCTCACTCAAGGATGTAAAAAATCCACACCTGTGAGCAACTTAGTTTACTAACCTAAACTACTATGGGTATGTCTACACTACAGCGCTAATTTGAACTAACTTAGTTAATTCGAACTAAGCTAATTTGAACTAATGCATCCAGACTAAAAAACTAGTTCGAATTAGCGTTTTGCTAATTCGAACTAGCTTGTCCACACAGAGTGGACCCTGAACCGGGGTTAAGGATGGCCGGAAGCAGTGCCGGCAGGGCATCAGATGAGGACTTAGAGCATGGAGCTGCTGCCTCAGGCTAGCCGAGGGTTGTGCTTAAAGGGACCCGACCCCCACCCCGGAAAGACAGTTCTCAGGGATGCCCCGCTTGCAAAGCAGTCCTGTCTTGGAGTGCCCTGAGTGCCCACACTCGGCACATCACAGCACTCAGCCATCAGACCGGCTGCACTTCCCTAGCCCCTCTTCCTGATGTACAAAATAAAGAAAACGTGTGGTCAAAAATAGAATCTGTCTTTATTGAACAAAACTGGGGGAGACTGGGAAAAGGAGGTGGGAGAGGGGAAGAGAGAGGGTGGGAGAGGGGAGGGCAATTAAAATGATCAGAGGTTTGGAACAGGTCCCATATGAAGAGAGGCTAAAGAGACTGGGACTTTTCAGTTTAGAAAAGAGGAGACTAAGGGAAGATAGGATAGAGGTCTATAAAAGCATGAGTGGGGTGGAGAGGGTGCATAAAGAAAAGTTCTTCATTAGTTCCCATAATAGAAGGACTAGAGGACACCAAAGGAAAGGAATGGATAGCAGGCTTCAAACTAGTAACAGAAATTTGTTCTTCACAAAGCAAAGAGTCAACCTGTGGAACTCCTTGCTGCAGGAGGCTGTGAAGGCTAGAACTAGAACAGACAGGCTACTGGGCTAGATGGACCTTTGGTCTGACCCAATATGGCCATTGTAAGCTCATGGCTCAGGGTCGGGGGTCTCAGTGGACCACCTTGATTTTCATGCAAAACTGCTCCTGGGTGGCCAGGTAGGCAGCTCTCCTGCCCTAGACTGCCACTTTCCTGCACCTAGTGCGGAGGTCGTGGACGAGGTCCATGATGTCCGCACTAGACCAGGCGGGTGTCCACCTCTTGCGGTCCTGGGCAAGCTCCCGGGAGCCGCCAGCCTGGACCCGGGAAGAGGGGGAGGGTTGGGGGGCATCGGGTGGCTGGCTTGAGATGTGCCAGGTGCAGGGTCTGCTAGCTGGGTGCTGGCAGGCTTGCACCTGGCACGGGCATCGTAGCCAGCCCATGCCCCTTTAAGGGGGCCGGGGCCGGGAGGGGGGCAATAGAGTTTCCCTGGTGTTGGCCAGAGTGGCCACCAGGGCAAGCTGGGGAGGGCTAGCCTCCCACTAGTTCGAATTAAGGGGCTACACACCCCTTAATTCGAACTAGTAAGTTCGAACTAGGCTTAGTCCTCGTAGAATGAGGTTTACCTAGTTCAAACTAAGCGCTCCGCTAGTTCGAATTAAGTTTGAACTAGCGGAGCGCTAGTGTAGCGCCTATCAACGTTAATTCGAACTAACATCCATTAGTTCGAATTAACTTTGTAGTGTAGACATACCCAGGGTGTCATAAGGGGGAGGGAGAAAACTTGTTCATCTTTGCCTCTGAGGATAGAACAAGAAGCAATGGGCTTAAACTTCAGCAAGGGAGGTTTAGGTTGGACATTAGGAAAAAGTTCCTAACTGTCAGGGTAGTCAAACACTGGAATAAATTGCCCAGGGAGGTTGTGGAATCTCCATCGCTGGAGATATTTAAGAGTAGGTTAGATAAATGTCTATCAGGGATGGTGTAGACAGTATTTGGTCCTGCCTTGAGGGCAGGGGACTGGACTCAATGACCTCTCAAGGTCCCTTCCAGTTCTAGTATTATATGATTCTATGATTCTAAGCCCCCTGTTACACGGTTAAAATACTATGGATTGGCAGTTCCCCAAGAGCCTAGATCTGTGGCTCTCAAACTCTGGGTCAGGACCCCAAATGGATCTCAAACTTCTTAATGGGTTCAGCAGGGCTGGCAAAGACTTCTAGGAGCCCGGGGCCACAGCCAAAGGCTGACCCTCACTGCCCACGGCCAAAGTTGAAGGCTGACCCCACCACCCAGGGAGGCCTTGGGTTTTGGCCCGCCTTACCCATGGCAGTAGCACTCAGGCAGGCTCAGACTTCAGTCTCCACACCGAGGGTTGTGTAGTGTTTTTTGTGGTCATGGTGCAATGAAGTTTGAGAACCACTGGTCTAGAGAGCCATAGACTATGGAATTGAGATGCCATTTTGATTTCTTTTTTTCCTGCAGAGTGAGCTCTGGTAGCAGAGAGTTTGTCTGGCTTCAGGCCAGTCCACTGCCTCCTTATCCCTCTGAGCAGTCATCTCCCAACCCCCCTAGGACACTTAACCAGATGGCTACGTGCAACTTAAAGCATCAAAAGTACTTCTCCCAATTTACACAAGGGTCTAAAGTAAAACATTAAAATCAATTTCCTTCCGCTCTCTCTTGCTGAGCGCACTGCTTGCATCCATAAGTCTGTTCTCTTTGGTAGAGTGCTCCCTCACCAGACTACTTTCCCTCACTGCTAAAGATAAGCTGCCACAGTGACTCTGTTGGGCCTATCCCTCTATTGTGAAGCAGGTCTGCTTCTTACTCACAGTATCCTGTCACATGACCCTTGCCTACTCATTTCCTCCTCTTAGGAAGATGAGGAAACTGGACGTAGATTAGGTAGAGTTCCAACTATCTTGAAGGCTCACTTCACTCTGTGGACACATCAAGAATGAAAAATGCTTTACTGCTGCTTCCAGATGTAATGTTCAGTGTTCGCTCTAGGTCAAGGGTGGGCAATAATTTTTGATGGGGGAGCACTCCAAGAATTTGGAAAGTAGTAGAGGGCTGCACTCTTCCATGATATTAATGGAGGAGGTGCGGGGTTTGGGATGGGGATGGGTGCAGAAGGGAGCTTGGGGTAAGGGAGGGAGTTTGAGTGAAGGAGGCAGTTGTGACTCGGGGCACTGGACTTGGGTGCAGGGGGTTGGATTGTGACCTAGGGCAGGGAATTGGGGTACAGAAGGGGGTGCAGGGATTTGGGTTGTGAGCTAGGGCAGCAGCGGACTGTGATCTGGGCCAAGGGATTGGGGTGCCAGTTCTCGGAGGGGATATGAGTGCAGGAGCGGGGCAGAAGATTTGGGTATGTGGAATAGGGGGCAGGAGTATGGGGCAGAGGCTTGGGAAAGATAGGGGCTGGAGTGCCAGAGGAGGGGTCTGGCCAGGAGACTTACCAGCCAGCAGCCCATTCCTGAATCAGCCTCCCTGCCAGCCAGTGTTCCCTCTAAGTTGTGCACCCTCTGACTGGGCGGGGCTGATTAATCACCTGTGAAGCTGGGCTGCCAAGCATCTTAGAGGAACACTGCTGCCTGTCCTGTCCACCCACAGGCTGTCATGTGCTCTGGAGCCCCTTTTGCTCCATGGCTTCCTGTTATTGAAAAAGGCTGCTCCCACTGGCTGGTTTCTGGCCAGAAACTGGCCAATGGGATTGTGCTAGGGGCAGGAGCAGCTCCTAAAGCTTTCCCCATTCCCCTCTAGACTCACAGTTTTTAAAGAAAAAACACCACTCAGCCACGTTTCCCAGTGGTGTGCGGGTGGGGCGAGGTAAGCAGGGAGCCTGCCTGGGGATTCCTGCAACATCTGCGGGCCAGATCTGGTGGCTTGGTGGGCCAGATCTGACCCATGGTCCATATTTTGCCCAGGCCTGGTCTAGGGCCATGTCTACACTACAGATAAGATTGAAGCAGCTGCAGTCATTCTTCTGGGGTTTGAATTAGTGGATCTAGTGAAGACACACTAATTCGAACTGAGAGGGCATTCCTATCAATGCCAGTAGCCATGCTTTTACAAGGAGTAAGGGAAGTCGAAGGGAGAGTGTGTTTTGGGGAAGTCAACAAGCCAATTTTCCTCCATGCAGGTCCCCCTTCTATGAGAAGGGATGATGAGGCCCTTTATAATTAGCATAGATAACACTTATTTCGAAATAGAGCACTCTTCCTCTGACTTCCCTTACTCTTTGTACAATGAGGGTTACAGGAGTTGGAGTAAGAAGTCCTCCAGCTTGCTAGTATTTTGACACTATTTTGAAATAACTGCCTGCTGCGTAGACATGGACTAAGTTATTTTGCAATAATGTTGCAAATAATGTCTGTAAACAACTATTAGTCCTGTGATACCTTAAGAAATTAACAAAAATATATAGTCGAATGTCTTCACTTTCCCATGGATAGCCTACCATACATAGGACTAATAAGACACATGAGAATCACGGTTTATCTGCATGTGACAGTTCTTTTTTAGCCCTTCTTGCTGTTTGATAATACTAATTTAGAATAAAATGACTCAGTATAAGAGAAATTACAAAAGACAGACAAGGAAAAAATGCATTGTACCAAAGCAGCTAACAATAATGGGACAAGAACCTACAGACACCTTATTTTCATAAGGTAAAAAAAGATATGATTGAAGTTAGCTGAATATATTCTTTGAAGATACTATTTGAAAAAAGGAAGCAGTCTAAAATAATTATCTATATAGACACACAGAAAAAGACCTTAACATTTGATAGGCCTGGCATATGGAAAGCCTGTGAAAACAGATCCCTGATTGACAGACCTATGAAAAGAAATAGGCATAAAGATCAGCCTTATATTCTCCGTCAACAAGGACAGAAAAAAATCTTTGTGTGTACTGATTGAAAAACTTGTTTTGCTACATAAAAATGTTTGTACTGTTAGGGGACATCTAGACTACATCCCTCTTTCGACAGAGGGATGTAAATTAGGCACTTTGACATTGCAAATGATGCTGGGATTTGAATTTCCTGTGTTTCGTTTACATAATCATGTCATGGCACTCTTTCGAAAAAGCGCTATTTCGAAAGTAAAACCACAGGCTAGACACAGTTATTTCAAAAGAAAACCCTTCTTTTGAAATTACCCTTAAACCTCATTTTATAAGAATATACTTACTCACACTGAATAGCATTTCACTAAGCCTTGGTCTACAAGGTCTATGTCGAAATAATAAGCGGAGTGACCACACTATCAAACTTGTCATTTCAAAACAACAGGCTGGTTATTTCAAAATCTGTACTCCTGCTTTCCAGAAGGAATAAAGCTAATTTCAAAATAATTATTTCAAAGTATCATTAGTATGGATGTTCCAGTGCTGCTGTTTTGAAATAACTACTTCCCAGAGTAATTTTTCCCCAGTGCTTCCTGGGACTAAGTTGAAGTAGTGCATCCACAATAACAGAGCCTGTGTCTGGCTAATTTTGAGGCTCCCCTGTAGTGGGAACATGCTATTTCAATTTTGTGATTTCAATAGTTATTATTTTGAATTTAGTTAGTTTTAAATAATTTCCTAGTGTAGACATGCCCCAAGAGTAGTTAGTTAAAATCAAAGAATAAGGCCCCAAATCCTCCAAGGCATTTAGGCATCTAAATTTCAATGGAAGTTAGGATCCTAAATACATTTGAGGTCCTGGACAAAAACAAAATGTATGTTTCTTAAATTGGTCTATTGCAAATTTTATCTTCAAATCCCAAAATATTTATGAGTAGTTATGTCAACACCAATTAGAGAAATATTATTGTGTCCATGCCTCAGAGTGCAGGTCGTAACTCCCTTAACCCCGGGGTACTCTGTGGTCGGGCAACATCCAAGGTCCGGCAGGACCACGAATGTTCCTGGACCACAAAGTCCAGGTATAAGAAGGTTGGGCTTCAGGGCAGGAGTGGGAGAGGAGTGGCGTGACTCAACCAGGAGCTCCGTGTTGAGGGATGGGGGCTCAGCAGGGAGTTCTGGCCCCTGCTGCCGTGTGGTAGCGGGGTGCTGGCAGTGGCCGCAGAGTCCCAGCAGCCATGGAGTCTCAGTTCTGGCAGCCTCAGCAGCTGCAAAGTTCCGAGGCAGCCCCAGAAACCATGGAGCTCAAGCCTGGGGAGCCATGTCCAGGAAGCCAGCAGCGGGGCTTGGCTAGATCCCTAGTTGGAGGCAGCACAGGCCATGCTGGGAGGGACCTCCCCTCGTTTGGCAAATCCTCTTGTTCCAGACCACTCAGGTCCTAAGGGTGCCAGCCGAGGGAGCTACAGCCTGTAGAAAATGTCAAGATTTTACCTTCACTGGTCCCCTGAATGAAATAACTTCTTCACTGTGGCCCAAATCCTTGATCTTTGATTTCAATAGGATTTTTGCCTGAATAAGAACCTCGGGATTTGGTCCATTGTGATATTTGTTTCCAAATAGTTTTATTTCTTTTTTTCCGATTCTGCCAATAATGTTGCCTGACAATTCCCATTACAAAATCCCATTTTATCATACTTAAAAAAATTCATATCAAGTATCTGACTCCAAGGTGAATTAAAAAATAGTTTCAGCAAATATGCTTTAGTGGTTTTCAAGAAAAAAATACATTCAGTCACAGTTAAGACATTTCTAGAGGCATTTCTTTTGAAGCTCTAGCATACCCACACCTTTGATGAAGGGATTGAAATTTAGCTGGATTTGGGGGTCCTTCAGGGATGTGTTTTTTGCTGGGCCTAGAGAAGAACTGCCCAAATGCGGACAACTGACAAGCTGACCCCGGTAAAAAATTCAGGGGAGGGCTAAAAGCTTTCCACACCACCTCCAGCTATACAGAAGAAGAAGAAGCCTAATTAAGGTTGCCAACTGTCTGGGATTGACCTGGAGTTTCCAGGAAGTGGCATGAATCCCCCAGTGACTATTGAAAATAATCCTGGAGATTTTAATAGGATATTTTAAGAAAATGGCATTATGCCATGTTGGAAAAAAATCTCCCCAAACAGCTTCAATCAGAATAAGGACCAGGATTGCCCTACCAATTCTAGTGCCCTACATAGCCTGAGCATCTGTGCCTCCCTGCTGGGGGGCTGGCAGATCTCTGGGGACTTCATTCAAGGGCTCTGGAGCCATGGGAGCAGGAGCTGTTGGGGCAAGCTCAGAGCTGCAAGCGGCAGGTGCAGGGTACAGAGGCTGACCTGATAGGTGGGCAAGTGGCAGGGAGACAAGAAAGCAGGTGAGAAGGGTGGGTAGCAGCCGTGAGATCACCTGTGTTTCCCTTTCTGCCAAGAAGGAAATGGAGAAAAAGCTGGTGAGCAGCATGGAAGGGGGGCTGGCTGGGGAGTGGAGTCCGCCCTTCCAATGGAGTCCTAAGTACTAGTATGTGGCATACATAGCACGTAGGTGCCTAGGGCACCATGAGATTTGGGACAATTTGGTGCCCTAAATTTCGTGGTGCCCTTCACAGTCTATACCTTCATCATGCATCTGAAGAAGTGGGTCTTTGCCCACAAAAACTTATGCTCCAATAAATCTTAGTCTATAAGGTGCCACAGGACTTCTGATTGTTAGAGTATATCTTGTATATTGGTGGGGGTGGCCCTGGTTGGCAACCCTAAGCCTGATTGAAATGCAGAATGAGTAAGAAGAGCCAGAACCTTAATGTTCTTTTCACATAGCTTTGTATGAATAATTGTCAAGTACATTCCATGTTAATGAGGAGAAATGGTACTGGCTAAGCATCTGCAAATAGCTAGACAGTCAGCTAGGTTAGCTGACCTCCTGCAATAAACTCCATTATCAATTCTGTCTACACATCTATCCAAGCGAAAACATCACAGAACCTAATCACATAAGCCTCTACATCAAAGGCTCATACAACCGCACATCCAGTAATGTGATCTATGCCATCAAGTGCCAGCAATGCCAGCTCTGCCAAATATATTGGCCACACTGGACAGTCTCTACAACAAAGGATCGATGGACATACATCAGATATTCAACATGATAACACATAGAAACCTGTTGGGAAACATTTTAACCTGCCTGGGCACTCATTAATGGATTTAAAGAGGCCATTCTCTTGCAGAGTAATTTCAGGAACTAACCGGAGAGAGACACTGTGGAACTGGCCTTTGTATGCAAATTTGAAACCTTCAACCAGGAATTGAACAAACACATTAGCTGGATAGTCAACACCCAAATGACATCAAAGCTAAGTATCAGATTCTACAACCCACCTATTAGCCTTATTTAGTACAGACACAAGAATTGACAGGGATTCTCCACCCTTTCTCCCCCCCTCTCCCTTCTGCTTTAAATTCTGGAATTTCTGTGCGTCTGGTCATTCATTTTTAAAAAATTTTTCAAGATACAAGCTAACACTGCTACCCCTCTGAGACTTCTCCTCCAAGAGCAGCATACTTCCCAGCTACTGTTACAAGGTAGGAAGTCCTTTCTGTTGCCTTCATCCCAAACTTCACTAACCCCATTTAATCAGTTTCCCATAGCCAATTGTATTGATAGTAACAATAATATTCTTCATTTTTATAGCACATTTTATCTGGGGATTTCCACACATTCCTAGCTGAAACACTTCTATCAGGAGCAGGCGAGGGAAGGCACTTTAGATTTAACTAAAAAACAATGAATGGTCCTGAAACATCTTAGAGACTAACAAAAAATGTAGATGTATCATGAGCTTTTGTGGGCACAACCCACTTTTTCAGATGACTGGAGCAAGCTGAAGAAGTGGATTGTGCCCACCAAAGCTCATGATACATTTTTCTCCAAGGTGCTGCAGGACCATTCATTGTTTAATTTTTTTTTTTCAGTTACAGACTAACACATGACTTTAGATTTAGACTGTAGTTCCGACTTGGAAAATGGATCTAAGTGATGCAAGTGTTAGATTGTCATGTAAAACAAGGAGTGAAAACCTGATCTTATTGAAGTCATCAGGTGTTTGTCAATTAACTTCAGTGGGGTCAAAATTTCACCTTATGGACATTTTCTGCACACATCTTCCATCTCTAGAAGTTACTTCTCCCAAAGTTGTTCCTGGAACAATCAGAATGTTAGGTAGAAGGAAGCCTGGAATTCTGCATCATTTGCCATAGGCAGAATTTTGTACCAATGTTTTCCCATGTGATTTTTCCTCAGAGAGAAATATTTCCATTTGTTATATCATTTTGCAATTAATATTTGTAATTGAACTATATTTTGTGGCACATGCATGCTACATGATTTGTAACTATCTGCACATATCCAGGATTAACACATACCTATCTTTATATATACACCCACTGTGCCAAATTCTGTTCTCAGTTACTTTAGGACAAGTCCAAAGTCTAGCTATATTTACATTAGCGTAACAGCAGAATGTAGTCCACTGTGTATATATTCCAGCACACATACATATTCACAGATCCTTCAGCAATATTGAGGTACATAAGATGAAATTAAGTAAATATAGTTGACAAATACCTTGGTGCATTTATGGACCATATTTCTAATATGTACGCATTTCTACAATTAGATAATTTTCCTCTAAAGTGTTTGTGAAACTACAGCACAGATGATGGCTGAGAAACTATGGCAGCTGCTATAAATTTTAATTAGAAGTTTATCTGAGAGAAATATGTCATAACTGGTGCTTACAAACTTCTAATCTAGTTCTTAATTAAGGATTCAGTAAAGTAAATATAGTCACACTTTTGGGGGCCATTCAAAGCCATTAAGTATCATGGATCTTGCCTCAAAAGTGAGGCTTTATTCAAAAACATTGCTGCCAGAGTATCACATTTGTAGAGACAAAGAGTTAGTAAAATACCAGATTCATTTATATTTTTATTCATTTTCTTCATCAATCTTTCCATATTGTAAGTTATACTGAGTTATGCATTACAACCTTGCATAAGGTCAGCACCCCCCGGCCATACTCAACTATGTATTTTCATCTTAGTATGGAGCCCATTATCCATTAGTGGCCTTCCCACCCTGCACAGTGAGATTAAAATCTGAGGAAGTCAATATATCTGGCAAAAAGAATCTGAAAGACAAATCATGTTTTCTCCAATAAAGTACCCTGGTAGAAACAACTGCCACAGAGCATGTGCAGCTCCAGACAAAATAAATCCAAGTACTTTATTTTCAGTACCGCACTTGGCATGAGCTCTTCAGTTAGAACATGGGCAATCTTTAACTATAGGAGTCACATTAATGTTTTCTGGTTTGAGCTTCAATTGGATAGCTCTGATCCATGCATTACTGAATCAGGGCTTTACTGCTCAGTATCTTGCAAGATAGGACAAGATGATGTCATGAGGGCAGGGGACTGGACTTGATGATCTCTTGAGGTCCCTTCCAGTTCTAGTGATAGAGATGCAGCCATGTTAGTCTGGTCTAGCTAAAACAAAAGACAGACTTATGTAGCACTTTAAAGACTAAAAAGATGGTTTATTAAGTGATGAGCTTTCATGGGCCAGACCCACTTCCTCTGATCAATTTGTGGAAGAAAATTGGCACGACCATATATACCAAAGTGATACAATTCAGAATTGTCATTCATGCTTAAATTTGACACTTCAAAGTAGGAATAAGAGATCCTCCAGAAAAGGGCTTTTTTCCGGAGGATCAGGGCCAGTGTAGACGCTCTTTGCCGGCTTTTCTACAAGCCGGAAAAAAGCGGCGGACATTTTTATTTAAATGCCGCGGGGGATATTTAAATCCCCCGCGGATTTCCCTATTACGACCTGTAAAATTAGCATTCCCCTTTCGGAAAAGGGGCCAGTGTAGACGTAGCCAAAGTGTCAAATTTAAGCATGAATGACAATTCTGAAGCTTCTCTTTGAAGTCTGGAGTTAAAATCTCTCTGAAGCAATATGTGCGTTTTAAGGTCATTGAGAGAATGGTCAGTCTGGCTGAAATGGTAAGCAACAGCTTTCTCTCTGTGAGAGAGCCTAATGTCTGTTTTATGTGCATTGATTCTTTTGTGAAGTGTCTGAGAAGTTTGTCCAATGTACATAGCAGATGGACACTTTAGGCACAGGATGGCATAAATTATATTTCTGGATGAACAGGAATATGTGTTCTTGATCTTGTAATAGGCATGGTGTCAGCAGAGTAAATATGTGGACAAAGCTGGCACCAGGGTTTGTTGCAAGGGAAAGTTCCAGGGTTGATATTAGTGTGGTATGTCCTGTAGTTGTAGGTAAGAATCATCCTGAGGTTAGGTGGTTGTCTATAGGAGACTATGTGTCTGTCTCCCAGTGCCTCTCAGAGAGTAGTATCCTCTTGGAGGGTAGTATAGGTTGTAGTTTATTAATAATGCATTGGACAGGTTTAAGTTGGGGGCTACCGGTGATGACAAGTGGTGTTCTATTGTTGGTTTCTTGGGTCTGTCTTGAAGTACTCTATGATTGTATGATAAGATAAGATATCTAGCCTTTTGCAGATTCATGAGTTTAGGTAGGTTGTGAGATAATCTTTTGAGATTAACTCAGCACTTCTTTCAGGTACGTTGGAAACATCAAGAAAATCAGCTTTTGACTTGGACAAGAATGAAAAATGGCAAAATTCTGCCAAAAGCAAAATACACAGAGAAACTAAAGAGAAAACAAGAGGAATAAAAAGTTAAATGAATATCTGTACAGCTCAGAATCATTTTGAATGAGTCTGCATTCTGGATGATATAGTATTACGTTCTACATTGTTTGTATTCATTGCACCTTATTTTTAAATTGACACTTGTTCCTTTATGATAATCTTACTAAGAATTATACAGAACATCTGATATATTAGTTCCAGTGCTGCTTGAGAAGTTTTAATAAAGCAACTCAAGCAGACAGAAGAATGAGCTTTGAACCATTTCACTGGATACAAATTTGAAACAATAGAACATTACAAGACACTTAGCTTTAAAATGACTAAACCTGGCTTTTATCTTATTCAACTCAATTTTCCCCATTCCATACCCACTTCTATATTGTGTAACACTTACTCAGACTCTGAGACTTTAAGGACAGAAAGAATGATCATGGTCATCTACTCTGACCTTCTGTATAAGCAGGCCACAGAACTTCACCCACCCACTCCTTAGTAGGCACTCAACCTCTGGCTGAGCTACTCACATCCTGAAATCTTGAGTAAAATGAACAGTGAATGTACCATTTCCACTTGCTCAAGCCAGCCATTGACCTTTCCCCATGTCATACATGATAGCAAAACCTCTCAGGGTCTCTGTCCGGGGTGATGGATTCTTCCTAAAAGTGTGGGTAGGGGGACATGAGACCCTTCCCTATTTATGGCCCCAGCCCTTAGCTAAGCCAGAAGCCATATGGCTTAATCTGAGGCCAGGACTACAGGGTTCCAATTCAAAAAGTCACACTCAGGCCAAGGAAAGGACTGCCTAGGCAGCTGTGGGGAGCTACAGACCCTCTATATGCCCAGGCAGGTGAAGGGTCCATGTCCTTGCCCCCTTCCTCTCGATGCCTGAGCTTCCCAGAATGCTCTTGTCCAAGTTGGGGCAAAGCTTAGCGAGGGGGAGGAAAGGCTGGGCTCATGGCAAATAGCAGAAAGGTCAGGCCCATCCATTTCAAAAGTGGGAGTGGACATGGTTGCTTAGTCCCTCCTCCTGACTTTTTCCAGTGCTTCTGGTGTCTGCCAATCTAACCTGGGAGAAAATTCCTCCCCATTCTCAAGCATGATGATCAGTTCGACTGAGAGCATATGGGCAAAATCCACCAACCAGACACTTGGGAAAAAAGTTCTCTGTAGAAATTCAGAACCCTCCCCTTCTAGTGTCCCATCTATGGAGAGATGTGTGAGAGTATGGACAATGTACTATTTGGGAAAGCAAGCACTCAAAATGAGCGAGGGCAATACAATCTTACTTCTAATGGAAAGTTGCATCTTTAGGAAGGCCCACTGACATTCTTGTGACATCTTCTTGGATACTTGGAGATGGAATTTCTATTGCAATGCAAGGAAACAAGGAAAAGAACAGTAGCTTGTTAAGTTGGCTTGCATTGCTTTTAAAGTATCTCATGACTATGAAATTCATATGCTTGGGTTGTTCTTCACATTAAACTTGTGTTACACAGGTACTTTTCTTTTCAAAGAGCTTTACGCATAACAGCGCGTAACCCTGAGTCTGAGTCTAGCTGAATCAGGGAGTTCTGATAATTATTCCAGGGGCCTTCATTCTTATGTGAAGACCCCAGTCACTTGTCCTACCCTTGTAAAGAACAATATCAGCTATTACAGACAGTATGCTAAGAAGAGGGAAACCTTGCCTACACAGCCACATAAAATAGATGGAGTGACTTGCATGTATACCCAGTACCCTTCTGAGTTTGTCACCACCACTGAAGAGATTCTGCCTTTTTTTTCTTCTGAGAAAAGGCTTTGTACCAACAGGACATTTGTAAGTGTGCATGGACAAGGAATTAAAAACTTCTACAGTTATATTTTACTCTATTGTTCCCTTTATTACAGGATGACTACTTTGGGTTATATTTCTTTCTTTTTCAAATTGTTTATTTTTTTAAAGTTTTCTGTGAAAATTTTGACTAATTACAGCATGTGATGTCTCCAAAGGATTTCTTCTATTTTTTGACAATAAATTTAATATGGCATAAGGAGGAGCAATTAAACCTTAAAACTGCATGACTTAAAGGGTTAAACTGATGATAGAAATTGTTTTACAGAAAGAAAGCTTAACAGTGATATAAATGAGAAAAAAAACCCTGGGCTGTGTCTACATTGGCCCGCTTTTGTGCAAAAACATGCTGCCTGTCTACACTGGCGGGGAGTTCTTGCGCAAGAACACTGTCGTTCTAATGTGTGAAATCAGTGCTTCTTGCGCAAGAACTATGATGCTCCCACTCAGGAATAAGCCCTCTTGTGCAACTGTTCTTGCGCAAGAGGCCAGTGTAGATAGGCAACATGAATTTCATGTGCAAGAAAGCCCGATGGCTAAAATGGCCATTGGAGCTTTCTTGCGCAAGAGAGCGTCTACACTGGCATGGATGCTTTTGCTCAAAAGCGCATGCCAGTGTAGACGATCTCTTGCGCAAATACTTTAACGCAAAAACTCTTGCGTTAAAAATATTTGCGCAAAATCTTGCCAATGTAGACGTAGACCTGATGTTATACAGTTATTTTCAGCAGTCACTATAAATGCTGAGTTTTCCTACCTAATTAATCCCAACTACTCTGATTAATCAAGAGGCGGAAACACAACAGGTAATATTTATTACTGGTTCAGTCCTTTCTAGTAGGAAGAGTCCAACATAGAAAGAATGTATAATACATATGATCTTGACATGCATCTTGTGTTACTCATTCTTTTTTTGTAGCATTACATCCCACTACAAGTCAAAATAATAGCAACCCTTGTTAACTTAATGCGAGGTGACCTGCCATAAACATGACATGTTAGATCAACCAACAAATACCAGAGAGACCCTTTTGTGGAGACGAGCAGCTGTAAAAGCTTTGCTTTATATAAACTTAACTTCCAAAATGTTTATGCTTAACTGAGACCAGTGTTAAGTATGCAAATTAAATGACAAAAATCAACATTTTGGCAGGTGCAAAATTTCCTGGCTATTATCTTTTGCCCATCCTATTATATACAGATCAATTTTCTGAGATGGTGGAAGAAAATTTGATGAACTTCCCAGCTTCTCCCAAAAAGGTGCTGTGGAAATGGATACTATGTAGTACAATCTCGTGCATGATTGAAAACCCACATTTCCCCTTCCCCACATTATTTGGAAGTAGCTCCATGAACCAACAATAAATCAATTCAACTTAGCATTGAGCCTAAATGAATATGGGAAGTACCCGCAAACACTGACAGACATACGATAATTTGTAAGTAGAGCTGACTGAAAAGTACTGCACTAAATATGTTTATTGAAAATTAAATAGCATTTTAGTTTAAGATTTTTTTTTTGCAGTTTTAAAGAGAAAGAAACATAGATGTGTTTTGCCCCTTCCCATCTTCCCAGTGGCAGAATGCATAAGGGAAGACATTTGAAATAGCACATCCACATTACAAGTCCCCATTGAAATAGCACAGATTTATATTGAAGTAGCATGTCCACACTGATTGGCGGCTGCATCGCATTTAAAGCCTCCCTGCTCTTTGACCTCCTGCTGCACCTCTTAGAATCATAGAATCATAGAATACTAGGACTGGAAGGGACCTCAAGAGGTCATCGAGCCCAGTCCCCTGCCCTCAAGGCAGGACCAAATACTGTCTACACCATCCCTGATAGATATTTATCTAACCTACTCTTAAATATCTCCACAGATGAGGATTCCACAACCTCCTTGGGCAATTTATTCCAGTGTTTGACAACTTGGAGCTTCTTCTTGTGGAGGGACAAACTGGTGCTCATGTCTCTAGCCCTGTGGGAGAGAAAGGCAGAGACCTGAGTAGGGCTAAAAATGTGGGGTTCAGGGCACAGGAGGGGGCTTCAGGCTGGGGCAAGTTGTGGGATGTGAGAGGGGTATACAGGTTTTGGAATGGGGCTGGAAATGAAGGGTTTGGAATGCTGGAGGAAGCCCCAGGCTGGGGCCAATGGGTTTGGAGTGCGGGTGTGGAGTGTGGAAAAGGAATTAGGATGCAGAAGAAGTTTCTGACCTGGTCAGAGGTTTCGCAGTGTGGACAGCACTTACCTGAGATGGCTCCCAGTCAGTGGCACAGCAAGACCAAGGCAGACACCCTGCATGCCCTGGCTCTGTGCTGCTCCTGGAAGTAGGCACCATGTCTGGCCTCGAGGTGGAAGAGCCAGGTGGTGCTTCATTGTGCACATTGCCCATATCTGCAGGCACTGCACCTGCCACTCTTATTGGCTGTGGTTCCTGGCCAATGGGAGCTGCAGAGCCAGCACTGAAGGTGGGGACAGAACATGGAACCAAGATCTGCTGATTGCCCCTGTGTCTAGAGGCCACAAAGACATAAAGGGCCTTCCAGCCCATGGCACAGAGATTTGCCAGCGGCTAGACTAAATTAAGCAGTAGGCTGAAACCCGCCTGTGGTATGGAGGTTCTCCAGCTGAAGTTATGGATTATACTGGGCCTCAGGTATGAGATAGGTATTCCAGTGCTTGTCTGAGCTACAATGCACATACCCAGCTGCAGATACTTATGTGTGTCAGGATGATTTGCAGCAAAAATGTAGGTATCATTTGAGGTTAGACATTCACAGGGTTAAGCAGCAGCTCACTGGGGGGTTTGTGAATTATAGTGGCAAGAAAATCTGGGCTTTAGACACTTGAGTCTGTTCATGGATCTGGTTCTAGATATCAGTAAACTGCCAATTTCAGAGTCTATAAAAATTGGAAAACAATACAAAGAAAATAGCCTACAGAGAGAAGTGCTCATTAGCTGTGAAGTGCCTTAGGTAATCCATGTGTGTACAATTGGGGAGTTGGTTTTGCTGTGTTTATGTTCCACCATTTAATATGCTCAAAGAATACACATCAATTTTAAACATGGTTTTTGATTTCTAATTACATTGCTTTCTTATCTGGAATTCTATTGTTGTATAATTTGATTTGCTTTACTCAATGACCAAGGTAACTCAGTTTTATGTCTATGGTTGTTTCCTTGACTTGGTATTTCTGACAAAAATTCTCTTGCTGTTACAAAAGAAAATTAAGATGTAGTTTGAGGATTTGTATTGTGATATGAAGTAGGAGAAATTAATTTTTGTTATTCTTCAATGGAGATTTTTTTCCTCACGCTTCCCGGATAAAATGACACATTTAATATACCTCAGTCTACAATGACGGTATTCCATCAAATTTGGCATATTGGAAAAATCCTGGCTCATATACTTCTGTTCATATGCTAGTAAAAGAGAATCTTGATCTTCATGTCAGAAAAAATATTCATAAGTCATTCTTTTCAAACCTGGCTTTTTTAAAAGGTAAGCACTTAGATCACAATCCAGCATTAGAATTAGTACATCCTTAAATTCATCCCTGGATCAGATTCTTTCTTCCATATTTAGACATTCAGGATATGCCTACAATACTGAGTTTTTTTAGAAACTAATATTGACATGCAGAAGTCATCAAAAAAAGTCACCAAAGCGTGTTTAGACATCCTTTTTCTGTCAACAGATTGTGCACACACTTTTAGCTACCCCATCAACATCAAAAGCAATGCACTATGGGTATTTATTCCATGGTTCCTGGTGAAAGCATCTGTTGCTAGGTGTTATGGGACCATGGAACAGAGTGTGGGGCATTTTGGGACCACGCAAAATGTCTTTTCAGGCACAACTTTGATCAGGGGCTTCCAGTGTCCTTTCACACCCTTTTTCCAACTGCCATTCTCCGCTGTGCACTCCAGAATCTGAAGCAAGACAGCCTGGATCCAGCACTTCTCTTGCGTAGACTGTTAACAGTGGTGAGGATATCACACATGGCAGCAGGATTCATCTAGAAGTTGCTGAAAGAGGAAGAAGATTCAGAGGAGCTTGACAATAGGAATGATATGGATAGCAGCCACCTGTCATTGCATTTAGTACTCAAAGCAGCTGTACCGAGTAGGGCAGTGCTTTTGGGCTAGGGAAACCTGCCCTGATTGGTTGGAGTGCATCATCATGCAAGCATGGGATGAAGTCCAGTGGCTATAGAACCCCAGGATGTGAAAAGCAACCTTTCTGGGGCTGTCCTGAGCTAGCCTCTCAACTGCAATGCAAGGGCACCAGAATGAGAACTGCACTTTTGATTGAGAGGCATGTGGCAATTAATGTGTGGAAGCTGGTGACTCCTGATTGCTATCGGCCTATTGCGAATCAGTTTGGAGAGTGGGAAGTCTACCATTGGAGCTGTATGTCTGCAAGTGCGTAGAGCAATAAATCACTGAGAAATGTGCATGACATTGTGGCTGGATTTGCAGACATGGGATTTTCCAATTTGGGGGGAGAGGAAGGATGAAGGGAGGCATAGGTGGTACACATTCCAATTTTAGTGCCAGCCCACCTTGCCACCATGTACATCAACAGGAAGGGAGACTTCTTAGTGATGCTGCAAGTGTTTGTGGATCACTGTGTGTTTTACAGACATACGCATCTTCAGGAACACTGGCCTGTACAGAAAGCTGTAGGTGGGGATTTTCTTTCCAGACTGCCAGATTACAATGGGTGTTGTGGTCTGTGGAGGCCCAGTTTACTTGTAGCCCTGGCTCATGAAACCATATAAAGCAATAAGGCACAGTTTAATAACAGGCTGAGCAGGTGCTCCATGGTAGTTCAATGTGCCTTTGGGAAATTGAAGATAAGATGAAGGTGTCTCTATGGCAGGCTAGACCTCACTGTGGGTAATATTCCCATAGTTATAAAGCCAATTATCATGGCTTGTTGAACTTTGCATAATTTATGTTAAAAAAAGGAAGAATTGTTTTGCTCAGGGGTGGGCCATTGAGATACAGCACTTGGCTGCAGAGTTTGAGAAACCAGACACTAGAACTGTCAGAAGAGCTCAAAGGGCTGCTGTCAACATCAAGGAGGGTTTGACGGTGCACTTTGAAAATGAGGGGCATTGAAATAAACCTCTGTAACAGTTGTTTCCACTCCCCTCCCCCCATCCAGTGTAACACATACTCAGGAACATGCCTTTCATGCCTGAACCTGGAACCATGTCTGTGACATTGTTAAAGAGTAAATTAAAGTGTAGAACCATTCTAAAAGTGTGCCTTTATTCATTAGAAAGTGTTGTACTGAAACTCAGTAAAGAACCCCTTCCCAAGCTGGTAAGAAAGGTGCTAGGAAAAGGGTCACAACTCTCAGATGTGTGTAAGTCCAGGCATCATCATAAAAGCTGGGAGAGGGGGGTGAAGCACAAGGGAAAATTTGAACTCTTAGATAGGGAAAAGGCATATGAGGGTGTGGTGTTAAGGTTGGTACATATGGAATTTTAAATCTGCTATGGAGTGGAGAGAGTGCAACCCATGCTAGCTCATTGTGCTGCTTCACCAGGCACTTCAGGATTTCAGTCTATTCCTCCATGATCTTGATCATGCATTCTGTGGCCTGCATGGAAAAAGCCTGGTGGTCCATGTGGGTCCTGCACTCCCTTTCCAAGTATTGTTCCCAGTATCTACATTCACTTGATGATTGGTTTATTACTTTGTGAATTAAATCCTCCCTATTTTTCTGAGGGTACTTGCTTATCTTTTGTAACCTCTTTGAGGTACTGCACACTGAGGCCACCAAGATCTCTGAAATTCAGCACAATGAACAAACAGGAGTCAGTTAACATTGATTCTGACATTGTAACATTCACTTACAAATTCTTTTTTCAACATTTCTACTCATTTTCCCATTGACCTTTGCAAGAACGCATATCGGTAAGCACCTTAAACATAGCGAGTGGGAATGGGGATGGTGCATATAGACAAAAGAAATTCTACACAGGGCTACAAAATTTTGTTTTCAGGAACATAGTTGTATTTATGCCATGCTCTTCACAGATGGGTATCACCCTGGCAGATATCTCCCATCTTGAGTAAGCAAGGAAACCAGGACACAACTTCTCCAGGTTTATGGCTTTTGCCCTGCTCTATATGCAGCCCACTTATATTCTGCTTTGATTCCTGCACAAGTGATTGATGAATAGTACGGTGGGGAAGGGGACAAAGCAGCTCTGTCATGGAATCTGTGGCAGAAAATTGACAAATACCTCTCCAAACATTTTAATAGCTTCTCTATGCAGGATTCCATTAAGATCACGGAGTGCATCAACATTTTGCTCAGGCACATTGATTAGCTGCGCAGGAATATGTGCAGCTCCCACAAACACAGCCAGCCTCCCACTTTTCCATCCCCTGAACCCTGTAGTCCACAAGCCATAGCCACTTCCCTGCATCGTATCTGCAGCTTCCTGGTTTCTGGAAAGTAGTTGCTCAGACTGGCTATGTCCATCATTTGTGGAGAACAATTCCTGACTACCAGACAGACTCAGCAACCCTATTGGGGGGAGCCACTGATCATCATCTACCTCACCCTCTTCATCCACCATTTCATCCTCTAGGCTTGGTCCTCTGTGTACTATCTCTGTGCCCTCCGAAGCATCTACATAACTCTTGGCGATAGAGGTAAGGGTCATCACTGAGGGCAGCGTTCAAGCTGCTGACCACAGCATCTGCTTTGGAATTGTGCCCTCTTCCTGGAGGCCAGAATCAGTGACAAAACACCTCGAGAAATCCACTCTTCATGTTTGTCAGCAACACAGGGAGGGGAAAATACAAAATCCCTGGAAGATTTTGTTGACAAAACAGCCATTTTTTATGACAAAAATTGTGTTGCCAGGTGAACACCCACATAGTTTTGTCACAAAAAGCCCCTACACTTTTTGGACACTATACAAAACTTGCCAGTATAGTCAAGCCTTTATATAAGGGGCTTGTTTTTTTAGAGCTGATAGGCACTATAGTACCCAGAGAAACCAAGAGATATTCAGCTGCACTGTAAGTCAGGCTACTTATAGGTGACCTAAATGTAAATTTATATACCAAACTTTGTACACCAATTCTTGAAAATATTAGCAATTGTATACCTAAAAAATGCAACTATGGCTAATGTATAGATTTCCCCGTCCACAGTGGTCAAATACGTTCAGGAATAGATTTGAAGTACAGGAAGGAACATATACCAATATTTCTCACAGTTCAGTTTGTAAGGCATGCACATTTCTGGGCACTGTTCTTTTACTACCTTTGTTCTCTGTACTTGATGCACAGTTTCTTGTTCAAAGAATGGTCATGGCTTTGTGGGGCTTAAAACATGACTTTGACATCTTGTGCAGGTGCTGCAGGCCACAATTTTGTACTAAAGTTAATGCTTCAGGAGTGCATTTTCAAAAATAAGAATAGTTTGGATCCAGGTTCAATTTACTTGCTTCCTCTACAAAACAGACAAACAAGAAAAATCAGATCCAATAGAAAAGGAGTGCAATGTCTCTATTGAACTGAAACAAATAAATACTTCAGTAGATTAGATCCAAGTGAATTATTTACAACTATTTATCCACCAAATTAGCTTATTTTACTGTTCATGAAATGTCATGCTCTTACAAATTTGTTTATTACTTAACTACTTTTCTGTGCAAAGAATCAACCATCAAACAGCTTTTGAGTTGCCTTGAGTACTACTGAAGGTATTCAACATCTGCTAATTAAACTGAATGATTGGTCACCATGGTCGCATATTATTGTTTCAGATCCCTTAACAAATGATGTAATTCATAAGGAGCAAGAGGGGTTTTTGTCTGACACCAATTTCCCCTTTATTTTTATTGTCAGCTTTTCTAATAAATTAAAAAGATTAAGAACTATGTCAAACTAAATCTCATGTGGGAAGCAGGAGGGGAAAAAGCACTGAATAATGCTATTTTCCTCATCACTGACTCTTTCATGTTCCCATAATCCATTTTTGGGACAGCTCCTAATCTCAGACACAGCGTGGGCATGCCAGTATATCTAAAAAAATCTGTTACTGTGCATCATGCATGAGATTAGAATCTGGCCCTGGTATTGTATAGGGAATATTTGCATAAAGTAGATATGAATTTTTATAAGAACCATATTTTCTAATATTTGCAACTGTGCAGATTTTTGCCGAAATTGTTTTTTTCTTCCAATAAGGGTAATTATGTTTAGACCCCACATATGGTAGCTACAAAAATAAATTTCTCTAAAGGTTAAGAACATACGTATGCTTTACAAAATTCAGAGTTCTAAATGTAGTCTTGATTCTAAGAACTAATCATATTCCTCATACACACACACACACCAAACACTAGTGAATTGGTGATGTTAGAACTAAATTACTTCAGTTTACTACAAAATTACTGCTATTTATGACAAAAAGTCCCAAGTTTATAAATTAAAACAAAACTCCAACAATTTATCGGAGACTTTAGAAGAGAAACAAGAGTTTGAGCCTATGCTCATTGAAGTCAGCATCAAAACTCCCTCTAACCATTATGGTGCAGGATCAGGGTGTATGAATTCAGCAAAATCTTCCCTCCACAGCCTCACAGCATGTCCACTTACATACATGACAAACATTCTCCAGCCCTCTATTTATTAATATTAAAGGCAAATGGCATAGTAATACCTTTAGCAAAGATAGCCCAGGTGGTTCATTTTGAAGAGTCATATTCAGATGTTTACAGCACTGTTGATTTTATGCCATTGGGGCTGAAATGTTGCCACTTTTCTGTTCACCCAGAAGTAAATTGTCTTAGGAAGTTTGAGCAAAAAATGTTTACTGCTTAGATGTTTATAAGAAGGGGAAGGGTCCTTTTCCTCTACCTTCAATGATATATAATTGAAGGTGGAGGAAAAGTGTGTGTGTGTGTGTGTGTGTGTGTGTGTGTGTGTGTGTGTGTGCATGTGCGTGTGCGTGGTGTGTACAATATAAAAATTAAAAAAAGGTTAGAGATTAGAGCACAGATGTGCTTTTAGCTTTCCTGACAACATTTTCATTTGGCCAGCATTTACTGGTCTTATGAAATTTCCTCTGAATCATTGCACAAGGCTGCATACCTTTTCCAGGTGAAATGCAGTGTTTACTGGTGTATCCCCATTTTCCCCACCAACCTTCCCCAACATAGTCCCTTCCATGAAGTAGCTCCTGAAAGTTGCTGAACATTCGGGCTCTGATACAGCAAAGCATTAGGTATGTTTAACTTTAAGCAAGTGGGTAGCCCTAGTGAAGTTAAGCACATGGTAAAGTACATTTATGGTCAAGACCACAGTATTCAGCATCTTACAAGATCAAATCCCATTTGCAAACCTCTAAGGCACAATATAATCAATAGGTGTTAGGCTTTCAGAGCTATGGCTTTCAACCAGTCTCTTTTAGATGCTGTATGGAAAGGTCCAGAGAGTTAGACAAGACCATCTTGACAAGAGTCTGCGCTTCAAGGTGGTTTTTGCAGTGATGTGCATTCCCAGAAGTGCATAGAATGAGTATTTCTGCCAAATGCAGAAATATGACAGGCTCTTGATCAAGAAAGCTCCTTGTTCCCAGTGTTCATGCAAGGGAAACACATGTTCTGGATCTTAAATATTATAATATTTTCTATTTGCTAGTCTGCTGCCAATTCTTCAGCATTAAACAATCCTGGCAGTAACTGTTAGCGCTACAATGATTTGATTCCTGCAGATAAAATCACTGGGTAGCAATGGATTGATTCGTAAATACTTTGCTAAATTTAGTTACTGTCTCATACTCCACCAATTTATCCTCATTAGCACCCAAAACCGATCCTTTTTGTAGTAACCAGTATGTGTGTCATATTCATATTTTGATACACCACAGACTAGTCATATTATTAAAGTCCCCATAGTTTGCCTTAATTTTTAGTCCTCCTATCCATTGACTTTCCTGTTGCTTCCAATAATAATCTTTAGCAAATGTGATCTTATTTCCCCCCTAAGTTCTTAATTTCTTTCTGTCCAACAGTGTTACAGTTTTTCATTTTGTTTGTGTTAAATAATGTCTGAATGGTGTTTTATAGACGTATTTATAAATTTAAAGTATTTTTGCTCATTGTTGTATTTACAGGGTTTTTTTAATTTCCTTTTAATTAAACAACTAATCCTGATATACTCTGGCTATAAAAGTTGATTGTCTATGTTTACAGAACTGCATGTGCTGTTCCTAAACCAATGCCACCAAACCTTTGAACCTGATTTATTTTGTATATTATATTTTGTATATTACTAGGGGGCTGTTCCCCCTGTTCACTATGCTCACCAACCTCCCTCTCTGGTGCAGAGGGACCGGGACCAAGGCCACCTGCCCTGGCTCTCCCTCCACCCCACTGAGGAGGGTCTAAGGCTGCGCCACCCTAGCTCTTCTCCCAGCTGCCAGGGAGGACTTTGCCCCAAGGCTGTCCCAGCCAACTCCAGCTCTTGGGTCCCCCACCCTGCCCCAGCTCTTTGCTCCACCCAGCTGCTCAGTGGGGCAGGACTGAAGTTTTTCCCCTCCCTCTGCCACTGGGGAGGGTCCAAGGCTGCCCCAGCCCCAGCTCTTCCTCCCTGTCCCCAGTCGTCATAAGGGTCCATCCCTATGGCCACCCTGGCTCTTGCTCCCCATCAGCCTCGGCTCTTTGAACCCTCCCCCCGGGTCATCAGGAAGGGGGGCTGGGATGAGATGGAGAGCCCAGCTGTTGTGCTGGGCTCTCCCCCCAGCCTCTGAGAGGGGCTGGGCCAAAGCCGTGCTATGCCCAACTTCCCCTCCCCCACCCCAGCCACCAGGAGGGGCTGGGCCCAAGCAATGCTGGGCCCAGCTTTCCCTGCCAGTTGCTGAGAAGAGTTGGGGAGGGCTGGGACATAGGCAGCCTGGACCCGCTATGTGGGCCCTGGGAAGGGCCAGGCTGGGAGTGGGTGGGGCTTGTTCCTGTGGACAAAGAGTGACCTGATGATATCACTCTGTCATCTCACAGGACATTGTGGGTGTGTAGACACACACACACACACACATAGAGACAGAGAGAGATTCTTAGCTTCAGACAGAAAAAGCTTGCCAGGACTTATATCCAAAATACTTGT